>NW_021703769.1:78644414-78721201 GCF_005190385.1 Monodon monoceros
ACCGCATGCTCAACGGGGCCAGGCCTAGGTATAGAGAGGAGGCCAACACAGACGGAAAATCTAGAGAGGGTGGCGGACGTGGAAACTCACATGCACAGAGGAAGGCACTCTGAACGGAACAACTTGCTACAAGAGAAATAAAGGGGCCTCAGTTTGGACTGACCATCAGAGGACACCTCTGTGAGGGGTGACACCTGAGGCGAGCCCTACAGGATGAGTAGGAGAGGGCCAGTCGGGGAGTTGGGGGAACAGCTCGGGCTGGGAGGCAGGCAGCGGCCAGGCCAGGGCATCCCGAAGGCCCCAATCCTTGCTGCTGCACAGAGGAGGGGGGGGGAGGGCGGGTAAGAGGGGGAGCAGAGACCAGCTAGGGAACCTCTGGTCTCGGTGACACACGACACGGCACTGGACAAGCATGTGGGAGACGGCGACGGTGCACTCTGGAGATGGGATGGAGGAGGTGGGGGCACGGGAGAGAGGAGGCCTGGATTTCCACCTGAGGCGGCCGGGCCCCCTGGGGCGTTATGCCCAAGAAGGTGAAGGTCGGAGGAGCAGGGAATTTCAGCAGGCACGGAAGCCAGAGAAGGGGAGGGGGGCTGTGGGTTAAGAAGGCTTTCCTGCGGAAAACGGCGGGGTCATGTCACACAGGCATTCTCGAAGGAGCCGGGACTCCAAAGAGAAGACCGAGTTAGAGAGAGAAACCTGAGTTTCCCGCAGGCAGATCCTGAGAGATGATACAGCAAAGAAGGCTGTTCTTCAGAGGTCTGAAGGGAAAAGGAGGAACAGCCCAAGGAGGCTAAAAATCAATAGGCAGAGAAGTGAACAGAAAACTCAGCGGGCACAGCATCACGGGATATCAAAAGAAGAGGTTATCACGAGAGGGTCAGGTGGGCTGAATGTCACTGGAGTAAGAGAGCTGAGGACTTAAAGGGTCAAGGAAGAGCAGTGTGGACGCCAGACAGTGGTGGGTATACGCACAGGATGGACGGACGGCTCTCTGGAGACGCTTGGCCGAGCGCCTGGGGGAGAAAGGAGTCTGTCTCCCTCCCCACCTCCACTGTAGGAATGCTGCCAAGAACACTCCAGGAACTAGCAGAGACTGAAGACACAGGAGGGGGTCCCTGCGGGACTGTGGTTCCTGAGAAAGCAGGAGCTGGGCTCCAAGCCCCGGGGTGGTGGGGGAACCAGTGTCTGAGGAAGGGGCACGTCTTCCCACAGAGGGAGCCAACAGGAGAGATGGATACAGCTTTGGAGATCCGCTGGCAGGAAGGTCAAAGCAGCGGCTCCTTTCCGGGATGGCGAAGACCGGGCAGCGCATGCCTGAGAAGCACTGAGCACAGCGCTTGCTAACTGTCCCACAAATGCCATTTTGAACAGCTTCACAAACGTGCTTTATCACAGAAGAAAAATGCAAAGAGATGGGAGAAAATAATACTCAGCTTCTGACATGCAAAAATAGAATTATGTAGCTACTGCCTTGTAAGCACGATTCTCTCTTTTGGAAAGAAGTAGTTCATACTTACAAAAGAGTACGTAAATTATAAATCACAAAATGAACCCCTGTGAGTGACAACATTCCCATCGCCTTTGAAACCACCTTTGTGCCTGTACGCGGCAACCTCTGTTCTGGATTTCCTGTTTAGCCTGTTCGTTATGCTTCTATTATATAACAATACAAATGTATCTTAAACCGTATCAGCTCAGTATTGCACCATTTTGCATTTCGTTCACTTTCCCCTGCTGCGTTGTATTCCACCGTATGACTACATCATTCTTCACTTATTCTTCCTACTGCTGATGGAAAGCGGGTTGTTTCCACTTGTTTATCATTTGCAAACATTCCTGACCTTGTTTCCTGGGGCCCATGTTTAAGTTCATTTAGGGTGTATGTCTGGGAGTGGAAATGCTCTGTCAAAGTATACGTACTTCTTCAGCTGGAGAATCTGATGCCAGATAGGTTTTCAAAAAGGTTGCACCCGTTTATGCACTTATCTTGACTTTTGAATTTTGGCCAGCCTGGTAGATATGCATAAGGTGCATTTAGATTATTTTAATTCGCGTTTCCTTGATTATGTGGTTGAGCATCTCTTCATATGTGTACTGACCATTCTGATTTTCTCTTCTGAGAACGCTGTTCATGGTTTTGCCCATTTTCCTATTGGGATGTATGTTTTTTTTCTTATTAATAGGCAAAAGTTAAAAAAAAAAAATTCCTGAATACTAATCCTTTGTCGGCTATGTGTATGGCAACTACCCCATGTATGATGGGTTCACAGTATGGTCCAAGGGGGCAACATTCACATCAGGGGCATTTGATCTTTATTATGAAAAAACGTTCAGATAGGTTTGAATCTTTATTATGATAAGTTTCCAACAGATAAGGAAAATGTCTTGAGGGAGGTGGCGCCCTTTCCTAGTTCATAAAGGTGAAACTGAGCTAGCAGCACTGGGCTGGCCTTTCACTTCATCTAGGCTGTCTTTCCATGAGAAAAAGAAAGCTATTACTTTAAAATTTTAATGTAGTTGAATGTAACAATGTCTTCCTTTATGGTTTCCTGTTTAAGAAATCCTACCCAACCCAAAGTCATCATATTCTATATTTTCTTCTGAAAGGTTGAAAGTTTTACCTTAAGTCTTTACCTGTAATTTGTGTTTGCATATGGTGTGAGGTAGGGATCTAATTTCACTTAATTCCATAAGGATAACCAATGGTCAGGAGACCATTTATTGAAGAGTCCACGCTTTCCTCACTGATCTGCAATGCCATGTTTGCAATATATTTGGCTTCTGTATATGCACAGGTCAGTTCCTGATTTCTTTACTACGTCCCACTGGTGTATTTATCTGTCCCTGTGCCAATTACTGTAGCTTTGATAATCTGGTTGGGCAAATTCTCTGTCTTATTTACTATTATCTTTGTCATTATTGACCATTTGCTCTTGCATATAAATTCTGGAATCAGCTTTTCAAGTTTCATGAAAAATACTGTTAGAATTTTGATTGAAACTACAATGACTCGCTCTATCATCAATTTGGGGAAAATTGATGTCTTTAATAATACAGTAGGGGGAATTTCTTTCCTTGAACACCTTGACTTTCTCCATTTAACTCTTCTTTAATATTGTTCAATAAGAATGTTATACTTTTCTCCAGAATGAGTTCCTATGTGTTGTCATATTTACTTCTAGGTATCCTTTATTTTTTTGTTGCTATCTGCAGTGGTATCCTTTTTCAGTTTGCTACTGATGTAGAGATATGCAATTACTTTTTTATATTGATTTTGTATCTAGTAACCTTGTTAAATCATCGAGGCTCACTTGAAAAATGACAGTTTTATTTCTTCTGCTCTAATACTTGTACTTTATTTCTTTTTCTAGTCTTCCATGAAGACTAGTCTTCCAAGACTTCCAGTACAATGTTAAATAAAAGTGGCAACAGTAGGCATTTTTGTCTTGTTCCTGATTTCATAGGGAATGTTTTTAACATCACTGAGTATGATGGCTGATGTAGGTTTTTGATAAATGCCTTTTCCCAGGTTAACAAATTTCCCCTCTATTCCTGGTTTGCTGGTAGTTTTTTTTAAATCGTGAATGAATGTTGAAATTTACCAAATTCTTTTCCTGTAACTTTTGAGATTTTTCCTTTTTAATCTGAGAATGATTATTACTAACTTGCATCAACTAATTTTTTCTGTTAAACCACACAACATTCTTGGGATACACGGAGCTTGATGGAGTCAATTTATTGATACCTTTTTTAAAGACTTTTGCATATCTATTCATAAACAAGACAGATTTTAATTTTCTTTTCTTATACTGTTCTTGTCTGGTTTTGGTATGAAGGTTACATTAGCTTCATAAAATGAGTTAGGAAGTGTTCTCTTTTTCTGTTTTCTGAAGGAAAAGAAATTTTCCCAATTTGCAAAAGAAGAGGACTATCTGTTTCATGAATGGCTGATAGGACTCTCCCATAAAACTGTCTAGACCTTGTGGAAATATTTCTGCAATAGTTATAAGGCTATTCAGGTTTTCTACTTCTTTAATCAGCTTGGGTACATCAGAGCATACCAGAAATTTGTCCATTTTGCCTGGGTTTTAACATTTATTGGCATAAAATTGTTTATAGTATTCCCATACTATCTTTTTAATCTCTACTGCAGCTGCAAAGTTATCCTGTTTTCCTTCCTAACCTTTTTTCCCCTTGATTTAGGAAGGTGTTTGTCTACTGTAGTACTTCTTTCAAAGAACCAGCTTTTGGGCTATTTCTTTCTTGGGTCTTCCTTTTCTTTTTCATTCAGTTGAATTTATATACTATTACTGCACTTTTTATTTACTTCCTCCTCTTTTCTTTGAACTTATTCTATCACACTTTTATAACTTTTTAAGCTGGATGCTAAGCCTCATGGATTTTTAGTCTTTTATTTCCCCTCTAATATAAGCAACTAAGTTATTTCTTAAGAGGATTTTCCTCCCTGAGGACACTTGGGTTAAATATGCAGCTCCCCTACAGCCAAGAGAAGTAGGGCCTAAGCCAACTCCTCACCCCCTCAACCTCTGTACGAGGACCCTTCTCAGGGAGAGGAGCTAGGAGCGGGGGAGGCAATTTGGAAGACTTTAGCGTTTTCCTAGACAGTGTGACTGTCACTTCACTGAAGGGACTGCCTGATTACTGGACTAAAATAAACCTTAAATTGGACTGACCCTCCCCACCTCTGCCTCGCCCATCAGCTGGCTGGGTGTAAGAGTTAAACTTGATGACTTTGCAATAACAATTATGAATAACCATTACGACTGTATGATCCCAAACCTTTCAACCAAGGACAACAAATCGTTATTTACTAGTTTCTTCTAAAGGTATTTCCCGAGCATGCCTTCCAGGGTCCCTCTCACCTTACGAACAGCAACAGATCCTGAAGGAAGGAGAGAGGCAAAGTGTTTTAAAAACTGCCCCCCGGGGAACCTGGCTGTTCCATCATTTATCAATAACCACTTTGAGAGCCCAAATACTTTTTGCTTCTCACTTGCTGCGTCGGGTGCTGGGAACACAAGGGCCAACAGAACAACATACAGTGGCTGCCTTCACACATTTTACAGACAAAAGGAGAACCGAGAAAAAGTGACAGGTGGCTCTCGGGTATGATGACAAATGTATCACAAATAGCTCGGAGCACACGATGGGGGGGTACCTGGCCCATCCTTTGGGGCTCAGGGAAGACCTTCCTTGAGGAAGTGAGCCAGGTAAAGAGGAAGGAAGAGGAACGTTTCAGGAAGCAGGTCAGCCGTGCAAAGGCCTGGGGGCCAGTGAGGACGCCCAGTGCACAAGGACCTGGCAGAGACTCAGGATGGCCATGTATGCTGGCACAGGAGGAAGGAGTGAGCGGACCCTAGAGAGGTGAGCAGTTAGTGAACCACGTGGGCCCCACAAACCACAGGCAGGAGGGCGTCTGGATTTACACCGAGGACCATGAGAAAACACCTAAGGGCGTAAACGGCACCCTGGCCCGGCTAGCGTTTCCCGTGACGTTATGACACACATTAAAGAAGTCTTCACGCAGGAACTCTAAAGGCCTCTGTCTGTGAATTTCTCGCTGTCCGAAAACTTTCCTTTTCTTTTGTTTTGTTTTTTTCTTTTGGGGATCTCAAGTAAGGAAGAAATCTGTACAAATTCTGAGGCGAAGACTACCTTTTCACTAACACGGTACTTTCCACTAGGGGCACTCAAGCACACTGGGATGAGCTCAAAGAATATATCTGATAAATAAAACTGCAGCGGCAGACACTCGAGTGACGGGTACGAGAATGAGCCTCTGGTCACCAGGGAAGGTGGCTTTTTAGAAAAACAACGGGTCCCGCCCCATCTAAGCATCAGGACACGCTGCCCCTGGTCATCCCTGCACTCGTGGTCCCTACGTGCAGTTACCCGCTGCTATGCGAGCTCAGTCTTCAGAAACGAGCAGGATTTAGCCCCCTCTGCTCAAATCAGCTTATTGGAAAGCACACATTATTTAACATAAATATAGCAATTAGCAGCAGCTTGGTAGATATTAACGGTGCTATAAAAATATTTACTTTTCAAATAGCCTTAAAAAAAAAAATCAGGCAAATAGGAAGCCTAGATGTCTCACAGGCATTTTAAATTTAATATATATTGCCAGAAGTAAACCTATCGCCCCAACAGAATGTGGGATAATCTACACAACTGGCTTAGATTCTTTAAAAAAAAAAATCAGTAACAATAACAAAGGTGAGGGGGTGGAGAGAGTGTCTATATTAAAAGAGAAATATATATATATATATATCCCTCAAATGCAATGTAGAGCAGTTATAAAAGACATTTTAGGGGTAACAGGAAATTTGATTTTGGATAGAATATCAGATATTATGAAATTTGTGTTATTTTCCCAGGTGTGCTACTCGGGGTTACTTGTGGAAATGCCCTTAATTTTAGGAGACGCCCATGCCACTGAGGGTGTGGGGTGGCCGGCTGGCTGCAACTCACTTCCAAATGTTGAGCAAAGGGGTGGGGGGAGGGGAGCAAACGTGGCACAACGCTGACAGGTGAGGAGTCTGGGTAAAGGGCGCTCGGCCCTTCGTTATACAAGTCTTTCTACTTTTAGGTAGGTTGGAAAATTTTCAGAAAGAATGAAAAACAAGCAACCAACAGAAAGAGCACCCTGAGCTATTTCAACCAGAGAAACACTAAGCTGATGGGTCTCACAAAAGCCGCTGAACAGGTAGAAGAAGGGCTTAGATCACACGTGGGCAGGTGTAAGGTGATGGCTTTACTCAGAAAATGAGGGTTTGGACATGTAATTCTGAGGAAAGGGCAATTCAAGTCCTTCCGAGACCTGGGCTACTGATGTCCTTCTGTGCCTTAGGGAGCCAGGCACGGGGGACGACTTCCTGCGGCAGGAAATTGTAAAACGGAGAGAGGAGCCCCACCTGCACTGCTCTCAAATCTGCAGCCATCACCAGCCTCACTGCGGCTGCTGCCCTCACGTGCGACCCTCGCCGTCTGGGAATCGCCTCTCCGCCCTCCACCGCCTCCTTGGATCCCGCACCTTCTGCTGTCACCCGCGCGCTGAAGAGTTGGCCAAATGGCAGCCCCTCACTTCCCCGCGTCCAGCCCCTCCTCCCGGGCTCTCTGTGAGTTGGGAAGCTGCAGGAACACGGAATGTCTAAGGCCCCACCGGCGTGGGTTCCTTAGAGGGCTTGAAAACAGCCTTGCTCCCCCTCGCTGCTGTTACTAGGTCATCGTTCCTACAGGAGAAGCGGAGAGCGAATAATCCCCCGACACTAACATCATTTCTGGTTTTCTGAAGTTCACCGAGTGTCTACACAAACGGCAGAGAAGGAGCAGGCGTGTCACCCACCCAGACTGCCCGCATAACCTGGGACGAACACCATTCAGGGCACACAGGTCTCAGATGACTGGCCGCCTGCCTGCCACCTTGCCTGGCCCTTCTCTGGAAGGATCCACGAGAAAACGTTCCTTATACTGAGCCCAAACCTACTCCCCCCCGTGGCTTCTGCCTGTGAAGTTCCTCTTTCCCCCACGGCTGTGCAGGAAGGCACCAGACTGACGGAGCACATCCTTTCTGCGTGGGAGACTTCGTGGCTGCAGCCCCCATCCAGCTCAGGGGACCAGTGAGCTCGGGGAGGTCTGTGGGCTCCGAGGCTGGGGTCTGAGCAAGCCCAATCCACCGTGGGAAGTGCGATACGCCGGCCACTGCTCCCCGGATTCCTCCGCCGCTTCTGACATCCCGAATCCCGCCTCCCCTCCCACGTGGGCTTTAATCGAGGAATCGGTGGAAACCTCACTTTGAGGAGCCCGTCACCTGCACGTGGATGGGTCGGTGCAGCTGGGGAGGCTCCCTCCGAGCAAGCACCTTCCGCCAGTGGCACTTACTTTATGGGAACAGAAAGAAAGCGTGATGAACAGGAAGGCGGCTCAGGATGCAAGAGAAACATAAACGCTTACCTCCCCCTGGAAGCTCTTCAGCAGCGGCGCTACCTGCTTGCGCAAATCCTGGGGTGAGGAGGTGGGTCAGGAAGCAGCCATGGGAGAAGAAAAGAGAAGGAAACATTCGTTAAGGTCTCCTAAAAACAGCTTTGAATGCGGTGCTGGTTACCATTACATAAAGCAATCTCGGTGCCTCTCCTGTCCCGTTCCCTCCCTCATACACGTAAATAATGCCAACTGTGCCCCGCTGCTTAAATGAACTCACTTAAGAACACCACTGAGCCTTATTCTGCCTGAGTCCTGGTTACATACACCTCGTTCTGAATGTGCTGCGGACTGAAGTGTTTGCTGGCGTGAGTCTAAGGCGATTTGCTTAGAATACCGTCAAATATTATAAGGTGGGTTTGATTTGCTTGTATCTGAAGTGGATTTCGGTCACCATCCTGCATTTTAGCTGCTACCTTGGGGCACGATTCATGGGAGATACATGGATTTTGAATCCACGTCTGATACAGTCACTGGAAATTTTATCCTAAGCCACCAGTACCCGTTTCAGAACCTGCGAACATTTTATCTTATTTAAAATGAAGTAATTGACTAACGCACAACATGGTGATTATAGTCAACAATACTGTGTTATAAACTGCAAAGTTGCTAAGGGATTAGACCTTAGCCGTTCTCAGCATAAAAGGAATACTAACGATGTGACGTGATAAAGGTGTGAGCTAATGCTACTATGGCCATTATTCTGTAATACGTAAATGGTTGTACAAACCACCGTGTTGTACACCTCAAACTTGCACAACGTTACATGTCAACTCTATCTCAACTTTTAAAAAATAGGAAAAAAAATGAAGTAACGGAGAAAATACTTCAACCACTTTGAAAGGACTCGTATAAGGCAACATCTCCTTTACTGAGAGCTGGGGCATAGAAGGTATTTACTGAGCCCGATCTACTGAACCGGGTCTGGCACAAGGCCTAAGCATCTACGTTTTTTTGAAGCTCCGAGGCTGATGCAGACGCCCAAGTAAAACCGACTAGTATTGGTAAAGGTGCACCAATCCAACCATAACATGGGGAGAAAGTAAAACATTATTTCAGAAAAAGAACCCCTGTGCTGTGGGAGAACATAAGAGGAAGGATAAATTCAGGTTAAAGAGATGAAGAGCAGTGTCGCAGAGGAGGCAGCATCTGAGCTGGGAAGACAGGTAGGATTTTTGTAGGGGCCAAGGAGAGGGCTCGGGGACACGAATCCTTGGCCTCTCTGCCTCTGGAACGCTGCAGCTCTCTACGTAGCTCCGGCCCTGGGCCTACTCAGGCCCTGAGCTGAGCTGTGTGTACACACGGGCTCACTGGCGTCTGCTCCTTTGGTAACTGCCCTTTGTGTTCCTCTGGCCAAGCACCCAAATGAAAGGGGCCTCCATCCCACGCTCTGAATCCTGCTGGAGACCACAGCGCACAGCTCTGCAGCGTTAGGAAGAACGACGGCTCCACTGTTCTTTGTGGTTTCCCTCTGGACAGGGGCCTGTGACATTTTGGTGTCAGGAAGCCCTTCTAAGAATCTGAGGACAGCTATTGACCTTCGCCTCTGGGAGAAAACTCTGCAAATTACTTTACTGAGGGCTTCCTAACGCCTACCTACAGACCCAGGTGAGGCTCCCTTGTTCCAGCCCATGCTGTTGTATACAGTTGTCACCAGCTCTTTATGTTCAAATGTAACTTGATTAAATTAAAATATTCAGCTTCTCAGTTGCAGGAGCCACATTTCAAGTACTCAGTAGACACGTGAGGCTGGTGGCCACGGCACTGGACCGCAAAGACACAGGACATCTCCACCGCTGCAGAGTGACCTAACAGACAGGGCTGTACCATAAGCTCTTTGCCAAACATAATTAACCCACATTGATTTGTATTGTAACCTGTGAAAGTATTTGCTCAAGAGGAATTATAGTTTCCCCTTTGATTACACATTTTCCTATAGGTTGCGTCCTTAAAGGTGACTTCCTTGGAGAAGTCCTTTTGTTCCTCCATTGGGTCATTTTCTCTATTTTTACACCAAACTCCATGGCAAAAAAATAATCAAACTCTTTGCCAGCCTCTTCTTAAATAAATAAGGCTATGTGCGGTGAGCACGGTAACGGCCCCCAAAGATGTCCATGTTCTCATCCCCAGACCCTGTGACTCTGTTAGGTTACGTGGTAAAAGGAACTTGGCAGATGTGATTAGGTTAGGGACCCTGAGTTGGGGAGATGACCCTGGAGTATCCAGGTGGGCCTGATGTAATCACAACGGTCCTGATGAGAGGGAGGAGGGGGATGAGAGTCAGAGGGGATGTGAGATGGAAGCGGAGGTCAGAACAACGGGGGGCACAAGCCAAGGCTTGCAGGCGGCCTGAGAAGCTGGAGCCTCCCCTGGAGCCTCTACAGGAACGCAGCTCTGCCCGGTAAAACCCATCCTGGACTCTGACCTCTGGCGCTGTCAGATGACAAGCTTCTGTTGTTCTCGGCCACCCAAGTCTGGTAGCTTGTTACAGCGGCAATAGGAAACGAATACATTTAGCCCACTGTGCTTTTCGGCAACATAGAGGATAAGACAGAACACCGAAAGGGAGAGTGAGGGGCAAGAGGCTGCCAAGGGTGAAGAGTGACGGAGGAAAGATTACGGGCTGGCCCCAGGCAGGGTCAGTAAAGCCTACGTTTCCATCACGAGGAATAAGCCTGGCTTCTTTGGGAGAAACTCGGCCACTGCAGGTAACTACTCGGGAGGTCTACGCACAGGGAGCTCACTGTGTCCCCAGGAGGGGGTGACGTGGCCTGGATTCTCTGTGTGTGTGTGGGGCGGGGGGGGGGGGGACGTGAAGGTGGAAACAGCCCTCAGGACTCTGAGGGGGGTGGGCCAGTCTCCTTGCCTCCCTCAGGAGGGGACAAGCAGGCAGCATGGCTGCACTGAGGTACTTTGGTCACAAACTGCAAACACAAGACGATGGATGGAGTTTGCTGTTTGATTTCCCAAAAGGCTGACTGTGAGGAAGGCGACTCGTGAATGAGGTGTCAGGTATCCCCGGGGTCCACACTGACCACAGGTGGGGGGTACAGAGCGTTAACGGTGCGTGCCCTCGCTCGCACGGGGCTGTGGCGAATCTCCCCCTCAAAAGGCCACAGACTCATATTAATCGAATTTAAAAATAAGACATGAACAGGTCAAGGATGAGAACCTCTACGCAATGCTTGCCTCCCAACTGCGGGTGGGAAGCCATGGGCTTCGGGTGGTCTTTGACTTACCAGGGAGGCCTCAGATGGTCTGGGAGCCCTGGGCGTGGGCTGAGGGCCTGTCTTGCTCCACCTGACAGCTGGTGGCACCTGATGGCCCTCGGGCTCTTGAAAGGGGGACCCCTGAGGCCTCCGACACACCTGAAGTGGCTACTGCAGAACCGGAAGCAGCCAGGCTCCGATGTCAGGCATGGGATACGCTTCCCGCCCCCTCTCACCCCGAGTCCGTGAAGGGGGCTGTGATCAGAGTGAGGAACGTGCCCTCCTCCTTCCAGACTGGGGCTCGCGTGAGGGCAGGGGATGGGTCTTGGTCACGCCCCCCCCAAACTCCAGCATCCAATGCGGGGCCGGGGGATATTTTGCTGAGGAAACCTAGGCCCGAGGGGCCTGAAATCCAGAAGGGTGGGGACTGCGGAAGCTGGCTGTAGTCACGCCAGGGCCCTTGTCCCGGAGAGGCCCCCCACGCAGTCTGCTCCCCACAGCGCACAGCAGGGAGGGCTGCAGGGCGGCCCTGGGCTTGGTGCACAAGGCACCCTCTGAGGCCAGGGGCCGGTCAGCAGAAAGACCTCTGTTGCCTCTGCCTAGAACGGGCTGGTCACACCGAGGGGGAACTCCCAGGGCACGGAATGGGTGCGTGAGCAAATAAATTAAAGAGCAAACAATCTCTCAAAGTGTGTTAAGAACCGGGCAAGTGAGAGACTGCCCCGCCTGGATGTGAGCCCTCAAGGCTGGGGTCCATCTCCCAAGCCAGCGCTGCCAGCACAGACAGAGTGCGAGCCACCTGTGTGACTGACAACGTTCAATAGCTCTGTTCGAAATGCAAAAAGAAACAGAGGAAATCAATTTTAGTTTCACTTCACCCAATATACCCAAAATATTGTCACTTCCTATGTAACCAGTATAAAAATTATTAACGAGATAGTGTACATTCTTTGTTGGCATTAAGTCTTTGAAACCGGGGGCGCACCCCC
Organism: Monodon monoceros; assembly: GCF_005190385.1. Classification (NCBI taxonomy): domain Eukaryota; kingdom Metazoa; phylum Chordata; class Mammalia; order Artiodactyla; family Monodontidae; genus Monodon; species Monodon monoceros. The sequence continues at coordinate 78,656,617 of NW_021703769.1, forward strand.
CCACCTCTCCGTTTGCACTGGCTGCATGTCAAGTGGCCCCTCGTAGCCGCACATGGCCGGTGGCCGCCACGTCGGGCAGCTCGGGGCCAAGCCATGTGCTCACGGATCAGGGGTCTCCTGGGGGAGACGGTTAAGGCCGGCGAGCCCCCACCCCCCGACGGCCAGAGGCAGCGAGCGGTGAAAGAGCCGGAATCCGGAGAAGGAGAGTCGGGGGAACACAAGGGCAAAGAGGCAGTTTCAGGAGGGAAAAGGTACTGGTGTCAAATGTCGCCACAGACACCTGGCCTGGGAACACCGTTGGGTCGAACATCCAGGCAGCGCTGGAAACCAACGTGTGAGGGGCTGAGGAAGAGGCTGCAGTGAGTGTGAGGTGGAGGAAGAAGCGAGACAGGGTTGGGGAGCCCCAAGGGGAAGGGGGTCGCGGGCGGAAGTTAATGACAGTTCCCATTTGGCGAGTGTCTGAGTGAGGGGCTTCAGATACAGGACGTTCATTTGCTTTTCACTATAACTCTGCCAACCAAAGGGACTGGTACCCACACATCACAGACAGGGATGCCTGAGGCTCTGAAAGGGAAGGAGATTTGTCCAAGGTCGCACAGCGGGAAGAGTCAGGATGTGAACCCAGAGCTCTCCCCCAAGGCCCACGCCACACGGACATTTTGTAAAGGAATCCATCAGCTTGGATACCAGCACTGTGGGGGGCACACACGGAGCACTCAAAAGGCTTGTAATGGGCCCAAACTCGGAGGAGAAACGGTGAAGCTGGATGGGGTCATGGAATGTGAGAGCTGGTAGGGGGCCGAGGCATTTGAGACCCTGCGAAGACAAGAGAAGGGAGAGCCGGAGTGGAGGTGCAGCCCTGGGGGCAGGCACCCGGGAGCCCTGGCGCTCAGCCCACAAAAGAGTGCCTCTTACTCGGCTCGCTCCGGGTCCACCCCAAGCCCCGCCAGACTGCACAGGGCCAGCCTCACGAGAGCACCAGCTTTGAGAAGTTCAGCAGATGGCAACAGTATTTCTAGACCACTCCAGGATGGTGGAAGAGCCACGCCTCTCATAATGGTAGTAAATAAAGTAAACTGGTCTCGGATGCCCCGGTCTTAACCAGCCCAGTATAAAAAATCGTGTCTTTGGGCATAATCGCGTCTCACGGCAGGCCTGCTAAAATAACCTCTTAAGATGTTAAAGCTGGATGTGTGTGTTTGTACTCAAGCACACACATCTATCTGAAGACAGCTGGAGAGAAAAAAGGCCCTAAATATTCACACCCATACACACACAAAGTGATGTACTTGGAGTCACCAGCTAAAAAAATCACTCATTCCCATTTTATTTTGGGCACTCTGAGAAATTCCTTATCTTATGCTGCTACCTCCAAATATTACCTGGTTTAGTACCAAACTAAGAACCCAGAACCAAGGATGCTGACCTCTGACCCGTGGACCGCTCCGTCATTGGTTAGTGAGGACATGACAGGCTGCACCGTCCTTTTTTATTAATTAACTAATTAATTAATTAATTAATGGCCGCATTGGGTCTTTGTTGCTGCGCGCGGGCTTTCTCTAGTTGCGGCAAGCGGGGGCTACTCTCCGTGGTGGTGCGTGGGCTTCTCATTGTGGTGGCTTCTCTTGTTGCAGAGCACAGGCTCTAGGCGTGCAGGCTTCGGTAGTTGTGGCTCACGGGCTCAGGAGTTGTGGGGCATGGGCTTAGTTGCTCCGCAGCATGTGGGATCTTCCCGGACCAGGGCTCGAACCCATGGTCCCCTGCATTGGCAGGTGGATTCTTAACCACTGTGCCTCCAGAGACGTCCCTGCATTGTCCTTTTAGAACAGGGTGCTCTTTTGCTCTCTGAACAGCACCAAAAGCTACGGCTGTTACCACTCCCAGTCATCGCAGGGGACCACGTTCCCTTCTGTGCAACAGCAAACTGAAGAAAACGGGGTCCACGCCGATCAAAACCCCACTGGCGGGACTACCCTGGTGGCGCAGTGGTTAAGAATCCGCCTGCCATTGCAGGGGACATGGGTTCAAGCCCTGGTCTGGGAAGATCCCACACGCCGCAGAGCAACTAAGCCCCTGAGCCACAACTACGGAGCCTGTGCTCTAGAGCCCGTGAGCCACAACTACTGAAGCCCGCATGCCTAGAGCCCATGCCCCACAGTAAGAGAAGCCATCGCAATGAGAAGCCCGCGTACCACAACAAAGAGAAGCCCCCAGTTGCCGCAACTAGAGAAAGCCCGTGCACAGCAACAAAGACCCAACGCAGCCAAAAATAAATAAATTAAAACAAACAAACAAACAAAAAACCCACTGGCGTGAATGAAAATTAGGAAATTAACGCAAGGTCAAGAAACTTAAATGTAGGATTACCACACTTAATTCAGCAACAGGTTTTTCAGTGCTGTTTCAAATTTTCTTCAATTCTGTATCATTTACTGAGCAGAAAGCAGCAAACATCTTAAAACGTAGACAGCGATGCCCTTGAGATTATTAATATCGGATGTCTGTTGGCAAAACCAGAGTACTGCATTTGCTACCTTCTCTCCCTGGAGCACGTGGCAAGTAATAAGCGACGTTTATCGAGAGGTGCTTCTATGTGAAAAGCATTTTCATTAGTCTCCAAACCACTGATTCACAACTCACTTTTTAGGTCAGAAAACTGAACAGTAAAGTGCCATTGAGGAATCTGCTGTCTAATGACTACTGCTGGAGAAACCATTCTGATCTAAAAGCAAAACAGAAATGAAATCATGAAATCACCACGCAGTATGCAGTCACACCTGTGAGGTGCCAGCGAGTAACACAAGACACACAGTCTCTGAACCCAGATGGTCTGAATCTTTGACTCTCTGCCCATTTTGAGCACTTGGGTGGTCTCTGGAAGGCTCTGTTCCCTCTTCGGGACCTGGCACTCCCAACACCCATGACACTTCTCCCATCCACACTGACACGTGATGCCAGGGCCGGCATCACAGAATCTCATACCGTGGATTCAAATCTGGTGGCCACCCGGGCCCACCTCTGAGTCTTGGAAAGAACGGTGCCCAGGACATGGCTGTTTAGGTTTGGAAGGACAAGCAGATGAAGGGGAATAGCCAGGCCTCACGTGTAAACAAAAAGAGGCTATGAATTACAAATGCATCTTCCAGGAACTCCCTGGCGGTCCAGTGGTTAGGACTTGGCACTCTCACTGCCGGGGCCCAGGTTCAATTCCTGGTGGGGGACAAGCCACATGGCTCGGGGGGGGGGGGGGATGCGTCTTCCAAGCCATAAAATGATCTCTATTTCCAGAAGATCCTAAAGTCCAGATTTCCCGACATGTTCTACTTAGTTTTACAATGCCCTTTTCCCTTTCCCTTTTGCTTCTCTGTAACTCAGGTGTGTTTCTCTGGAACGACTCTGCCTACATTGAAGACTCCGACCGTCTGACTGCATCTCGGTGGCACCTTGTCCTCTGTGGCAGACCAGGAGTGGGGCCCTGTTTTCTTCGGTGACAACAGGGTCTCCCGGAGAGCACTGGGGGCAGCGTGGAGGGTACCTGTTAAAGGCTTTCCTTTGTGGCTCCCGCAGGGCTGCCAGCATCCCTGCCCCGGTGCGGGTACAGCAGTCGTTAGGGGCCCAACCCTGCGGCATCCGCAGAAGTGGCTTCATCCCTCCGGCTTCTGTTTCAGAACCACCTTGGCCCAGGGTAACTCTTAGCCTCCCCCCTCTCCTGGTCTTAGCTCACATCTCCTTCACTGTGTTCAGGTGGGGAAGGAGTTTAACCGTTGACAGGGGCCAGGCAAAAATATAAGCCTGTCCAGCATTTAAAACCCTAGGAAATGCTTATGCATGAGGAGGTCCCATGCTACAAACCCGCCCAGAGCTGAAAATATCTCCAAATGAATTCACTAATCCCTCCTCGTTACTCAGGCCTCAAAACAAGGACATTCTGACTGGAAAATGGTTTTAGGTGTTTATTCAAAGAAAATCATTCCATAACATAGCCTATTTCACTGAGTTTGATGCCGTCGAGTGTAAGAGGTACTGTTATTTCACGCCACCCCAAGGGGAAAAAATGCTGCTGATTCAACTGTGATGTCACTGATTTTCATCCTCGCTCTAATGTTGAAGACGGTGAAATGTGTCAACGTGTATGTATTATAATCGATAAAATATGGCCACACAATGAACTACGGTTAAAACAGATCCCAAGTTGTTTTCGTTTTTAAATGACGTGGCCTGTACTTTAGGTAGTGCAGCCGCGTTTTTTAAAAGGGGCTCGTCTTTTAGAGACGCCTACTGAAACATTTGTGGATGAAATATGGTTTCTGTTTCAAAATAATCGAATGGGGGGGGGGGTAACGGGTGAGAACGAGGACGACACAAGTGTGTGCTGATCGGCGTGTGATTATCACAGACGGAGGATGGGACGTGGGGTTCATTGTATTCTTCACCTTGGCCTGTGTGTGTCTGAAATACAAAAGGTTTCCAAAACACTATATTTCACTCTGAGACCCGCGAAGCCTTCCGCTGACCAATCACATAGGACAGGCCCGGAGAGAATTACGAGACTGGGGTGAGGGACTGCTGCTCTTAAATTACATCCAAGCAACTAGTCAACTGTCTCCTTCATCAGGTTAACCTGGAAATCTAGGGTCGTCTGGTCCAATCTCCTGCCCGAGGTAGGGGACCCGTGGTGTCCTGGCCACACGGCTCACCCTCCCAAGGCCACTCTGTCCCTCCTGGGACGGTCCTGGTGCGAGACTGTGCCTCATTGTGGAATCGGGAGTTTTCAAATACCGGCTCCAGGCACCACCTACCAAAGGCTGACGCTCAGAGTGAAGCTCTCCTGAGCACAAATGATGTTATTGCTAGTAGCAATTTGTTGGTAAATAAATCACTTTAAAAAAAAAAAAAAAAAGAAAAAAGATCAGATTCGAAGTGATTGCACTGTCACTGACTTGCTTAATAATGCATTTTCTTAGGGAGATCAGAGAAGCGGTTCCCCACACCCCCGGGTTGAGCAGGCGACCAAGAATGGCTGAGCCTTCCTCTTCTGGGCCTGGTGAGGGAGCCCTGCAGGTATCTGAGGGCCCAGCTCACGTCTTTCCAGCACCTTCCTCTGCGCCCCGAATCTTCTCTCTGGACCAAGTGCCACTCTCCCCGCTCCTGTGTGACAAATCTCGGCACAGCCCTCGCTGGGGTCCTCGCTCCAGGGTCTCATGCTCCCCATTCTGGACACATTGTACGAGCAGCACCTAAAAAGCCCTCAGTCGTGTTGGAACAAAGTTCTAGAGAAGAAGAAAGCAATGGGGTCCTCAAAACGGCCACGGACAATACCCACTGCATCTCCCAGAGACCTTGGCTACCCCAGAATAAAGGTTCTAGGCGCTAGATACAGAGATTATACAGATGCCAGATAGGAGCATTTGAATGGAATAATTTCTTTTTAAATCAAGAAATTTCCATAGACAGTGTTTTCATAAAGAGAAGTGCAAAAAAGTTTAATTTCAGAAACGGCGTCCATCATTTATAAATACGTTAAAACACAGTAAATACAACATTGGATGTAAGTACTGCAGTTTAACAGCTGCAGCTCTGCTAAAGAGTAAGAATAGCAAATTGGTGACTTTGTTTTCAACCAAGATATCTAATCAAACTGAAACCAGAAAACGACCCCCTTTCTACAACTTAGAGCCCAAACGCTGAAGACATATTGTTCAAAAGCATCTAGCTACTGATTCTTCCTTCTGATGTCCCTGGGATTCTAAAATATCCTGCTGATGGCCGAATCATCCTTGTGAATAAAGAAAAACCTACCAGTGTGTCCTGTCTAGGGCCAGTCTTATTGACTGTAGTATACCAATCTGCTCTCTTACTGATAAGCCATCTCTTCCAAAAATAACCTCTGCATATTTGTCAAGAGTATTTTTATAAGGTCCTAATGGCATCAATGAGGGAATCATAATTATCCACAAAAGAAAGATAGTTCTTGGTACTTATGTCACTGAAGATGGCTGGAATTCTCCCCTTATCGTGTCTACAAGAGCACAGACCGGGTACGAAGTTTTTCAGGCAAGACAATGTATACTGTATAATGCACACATGGTAGAACTCAACTTAAAATGCAGTTCAGTGAAAAGTGAAGTTTCTCTTTGTTCCAGGATCCTGAAACCTTCGCTTCGCAGCCTCATCATCTGGAGATGGGCCAGGCAGCTATCAATGCAGCGCCCTACTTCTGGTTACTTTTAGAGAGGAACACATACTCCTTCCAGTCTTTGTGACAGAAAAGAGTAATTTTAAATGGCATTTAGGCTGAAGTGTTAAATAAAAAATATCTTTCTATACAACAGCAGACAGTATGTCCTGGCAATTTCTCAAAGACTGTAGTTCACAGATTTGAGAAAATTCCATTAGCTTTAATTATTTATCAGCAGTCAATTTAGATTATGGTTCTTGACCTATTTTTACAGTGTATGGGCCACCCGGCAATGAAATAAATGAATAGTCCTTTTTCTACAATGCTTGATTTTTCTGAGATAATAGAAATCGAGTTGAAAGAATGAATGAAACCCCAAACATGTAATTACCACAATATATAACCTGCCACGCCGCCTTTGCAGCTGGATAAAATGCACATCTTTGTGAGTTTTTTGGTTATTAAATAAGATTACCTTGAAAGGGATAAACTCACTCATGCTATAATTTCTTCCCATTTAAATTTCTTTGCTCCATTTAAAACATGTTCTGTATCTCGGCAGAAAGGCTCTAATACTGATGGATGTGTCTTCAGCGCTGTGCCTAATAAAACTGCATAATGGGAAGGCCTGGCTCTGTGGAGCTGAGCGGAGGGGAGCTCGTGCAGGGCTTGAACGGAGGGTTCCTGGGGCTGAGTGGCAAGGACCAGCTAAGGGCATCCGCAGGCAGAGGATGGACACCCAAGGAGCCAGGCAGCGCAGAGGACCGCTGAGCTCCTGGGTGACAGCCAGTGGCGGTCTTCTTTAGCGAGACTCGTTTGACGATGAAAAGTGGCAGGTTTATCAGATGGGTGATGCCCAAACCTGGCCCTAAGGTGATGAAGGCTGAGGATGGTGCCTGGGACACAGGTTCGAGACGCACAGAGGCTCTGGTTTGAAGGTAGCACGTGGCGGCAGCTCAGTGGTACGGGAGAGCCCGAATGCCCCTAACGTTGGGGTCTGGGACCACTGGATGCCTCAGACCCTTCCAGGGGTCCATGAGGTCAGAACTATTTTTGTTGTTTTCCTTTTCCACTCTCATTCTCATAGACATGCCCAGTGGAGTTTTCCAGACACTGTGTCACGTGTGATGATGTCATCACCCTGAAGTGCTGGCACGTGTGCTTGTGATTTCTCGTGCTTTAAACACATCTCTAACATGGTCACTACTGATAGATATCCACACGGACACAAACGCTCTCTGGAACCCTCAATATTAAGAGACCAAAATGTCTGAGAAATAGCAGCTTTAAGGTTTTAGTCTCGGAGTGGAGAACTGGTGGCTGTCCAGAGGTCAGGCCTGTGGGTCCACTGATGACTTGCTGGCGTCCCTTGAAGCAGCTGGGCCAGCCAGCCACCTCTGGGCCCTGGAACCGTCCCCTGCGTCTCGTGGCACCTGGCTCTCCTGGCCTGAGATGGCATCACGCCTGCCGGTGGCGCAGAGACTTCCTGCAGGACTCTTGTTGGCCAGGAGTTCAGTGGTGGGGCCGGGAAGGAGGCCACCTCAGGTTCCTCTAATTCTCTAATTATGTCTGATTTGCCTTTAGGTCTGATTTCAAAATATTCTTCCAGGTCCCTTTCTGAAAAAAATGCTCGTGTCTAAACCTTGAGTTTTATTTCAGAACTATGAAAATACTGCTGTGATTTGTTTATGTATCTACACATCAATAGGTTTTGAGTTTGTCAAAGAGAAGACGCACGTATTATACACGTAATCTATTATAAAACCATTTGAGCATTTACTCCGTGCAGTGAATGAGCTCACTGCAGTCCCTGCCCTCCTGGGGCTTACCTCCTAGTGCGAATGATGAACCAAGTCTAGACAGATGCCCAGTAGACTGTTGAGGGGCCTACACACCCCGACTCCAGTCCTGGGACCATTGATGGTGCCAGGCCCAGAGGAGATACTCGTGAATACTTGTGGATCGAATGAGTGAACAAAAGATGCTCTTCCCAGAATCACAGCCAAGCTGACCCTTCACGGGACCTGCTGCAAAGGGGATCCACGTGCTAGACGGGACGTGCCTGAAGTGCCTTTTTACCCTGGGACCCTCCGGAAGGAACCAGGAAGCGTGACTCTCACTTCCCCGCACACCCGCACCGTGTCGTTTACTCTGGACCTTCGGCCCTGCTGACATTTAGACAAACGAGCTATTTTGGATTAGAACGCAGATTAAGCCTTCGGTTTAGTGCTTCTACTTCTAGGAATTTATCCATCAGGAAGATCAGAGATGTAGGCAGAGATCTATGTATAAGAATGCTTAGCATGTGTTTGGAAGAGAGAAAAACCAGAAATAATGTAGATGCCAACAGTAGGGCGTTACTTATTAAATAAACGTTCGTAAAGCAATACAGCGGCCCATTAGGTAGTCAGTAAAATTATTTTTCAAAGGACGGCTGATACCACGGACTAAGGCACACGACTGCCACCTGTTCAACAAATATTTGTCAAGTAGATGTTATAGGCCCCCAGGCACCGCTACAGGTGCTCCTTCAATCATGAGCGAAACCAACCGGTCCCTGCACCTCGTGGGGCGCCTGTTTAGCAGGGAGAGGGACGTTAGTCACTGACCACCCACAGGAGTGCACTCCACGCGGTCAGCCCTGTAAAGAGGAGGGTCGTGGCGCTGGGGGTACGTTTATGAAGCCGACCTGGCTGGGGCAGCAGGCACTTCCTGCAGGACGGAGGAAGGGGCGCCTGAGCCCAGATCTGGAGGATGATCAGGGGTTAAATGGGGAGAAAGAGGGGAAAAGAAGCCATAAACTGCAAGATGGGTTTACAGTATGACCCCCACGTTGTAAAAATGGATAAACGCACATCTGTACGTGTTTGGAAAAGGACGGTGAGAACTACGTGAGGGTTAAACAGTAGATGGATGGGATTATGGCTTATTTTCCACTTCTTCGGCTTAAAATAAATTATATCCTTTTAACCTCGAAAGCATTCTTTTAAAAATTAAGGATGAGGGTTGAGTGATAGTTCAAAAAAGTAAGATGACTTTAAGGTTTACAGAGCAACGGGGTTATCCCCCGCTGTGGCTCCCCAGTGGCAGAATCCCCAGACACGGTGCTGTCCACAGGGCCAAGCAAACAGCCAGGCATTATTTCAGCCTGTGCTCAGCCCACAAAGAAAATAAATACGGTACCTGCTAATGCATAGCTCAACTAGACATATTTCTCCAAAGGAGAATTTTATAAGTACAATAAATATTAGCAGGAAACCTACTGGTCCACCACATGCTTTACATTTTTTTCATTATATAAGATACTATGGTTGCGGGAAAACCATGCTACAAACGATATGTACAGCATAATCTCTATTGTTTTAACGTATGTAATATTTATGAACCAAAAAAGATGAGAAAGATCTAAAGCATCAGCGCTAACATTTATGTCTTGGATTACAGGTGATTGATTACTATCTTCTTTAAATGCAAATCTCTGTAATGAACATTCATACTTTTTGTAAATCAGAAGATAAAGTCTCAGATCTCAGACAATAATGGGGACACTTAAAACATCATCGCACCAATAAAGATGTTAAAAATATATATATATATGTTACCAAACTTACTCAAAAAGGAATAAAAGTCAGAACCATGAAAAACAAAACAAAACAAAACAAAACATCATCTCAAACCAGCACCAAAGGGGCAGAGACAGACCCCACACACAGATCCTGGGCTCAGCAGGCAAATCATAAAACAAGGACAGATTTCACCAGGGAGACGGAGAAAGAGAAGGTTTAAAATCAAATCTCATACAGAATGGATAAACAATAAGGTCCTACTGTAAAGCACAAGGGATTATATTCAATATTCTGTGATAAACCATAATGGAAAAAGATTTAAATATATATATACACACACACACACACACACACACACACACACACCTGAATCACTTTGCTGTACAGCAGAAATTAACACAACATTGTAAATCAACCATATTTCAATTAAAAAAAAAATCAGATCTCAGTTGTGGCGTGCGGGACCTTCGTTTCCGCCTGAGGGATCTTTAGTAGCGGCCATGTGGGATCTAGTTCCCTGACCAGGGGTCGAACCTGGGCCCCCTGCATTGGGAACACGGAGTCTTAGCCACTGGACCACCAGGAGAGTCCCTCTTTCCCGGATCTGATCTCAGTTTTCTTTGTTTTCCCACCCGAAGGCCTTACTTCAAGTTTATTCATCACCTGTGTGCAACTAGCTTACCTAAAATTAAGCAGCATGGAAAAGACATACCTTTGTCTTGGCTTAATAATCAGTACATATTGTTTACTAATATTTACTCGCTTCACAGAGCTGCTCAGAGGAATAATTAATAATGCACGATGGGAAAAACTACTAGCAGATGCAGAGCACACTGTAAATGCTTTTTCAGACACCCACTCAAACGCACACATGGAAACAAAGGCAGGATCCTTCAGCCACAGGGTCCTGCGCTCTAGCAGCAGAACGAGGTTCCTAGCGACCCCCAGGCAACCAGAAAGCCCCACAGACAAGGGATCCAAACAGGGATATTATAATTTTTTCATGTATTTTCTTTTTTGGAAAATACTACTGCATATGAAATGCAGGCCATAATTTCTTAATTTCTAAATGGAATTATTTATATCATATGGCTGAAAACCAAGCCTAAGAAACATGTGACTCAGTGGCAACTAGGGAATTTAAACCTTTGGAATCAGACTTTATGTTTAAAGATGCTCAGAGGCTTCCCAAGGGATTACCCCAACCTAGCAATTGAGGAGAAACAAAAATTTCCAGAGCAAAGAGACTCCCTGGGGGCTTCCTGGCCTGGGTACACTTCGGCATCCCGGATGGCCGGCTAGCATGCTCCGGGGAGGGGACCCGACTTCACTCCAGCAAAGGAAGTCCATTCGAGGGCACCAAGGAAGCACCTCCTTAGTTTCACCAAGGCTTCTCCAGCAGGCCCTCAGAGACCCCAGAGGTCAGGGATGAGGGTTATGATGCCCGGCAAGAGCAGGGAGGAAACATGAGTTACCCATCCCGCTGATCGAGCTGTGGCCTCGAGGCACGAAGATGATTTCATCCAGTGACTCTCCCGTCTGGTTAGTCTGCACAGCTCAAGGACCTTGTTTAAAACGACATCTTCTTGGTACTGATTTGTTCCGAAGCACGTGTGTCATTTCAAAATTAGCACATTTCACGGGAAATCCTGGGGGGGGGATGCGGTTGCCGTGTCGTGGGGATACCCAGTGTCCCTCACGCTTGCTCTCTGGGATGCTGTAATGTAGCTTCTACAGGTGCGGGGAGCAGCAACCCACCGAGAAGTGCAGCGAGGTCGGGCTCGTCCAGGTCTGCTGCTCGGAGCAGTGCTGCAGGCCTGGATGGCAGGAACCAGGCACAGCTCGGAAGCCGCTGGGCTCGAAGGAGGTACATGCCTAGGTGCTCATCTGTAACCCTGTCCCTGGAAATGGAGCCCTGAATTACACCTACCTACCTACACACCTCAGCAAGAAGGGTGTGTCCGTGAGCAGTCCAGCCGAAAAAGCTCAGACCCCTCTGTTTCTGGCATGAGAGGAAGAGTTGCTGCTGCGGGAACCTACAGAGAATCTACAGAAAGTTGCTAACGCTTAGAGAGTGATCCTGCTTTGGTAAACAAATGGCTTTCCAATACTTTTGGAATTCCTCTTTCTCAGGCCTGTTACCAAATACTTTTACACAGTCGTGGAATTTTCTTCTGAATTCACAGCATGGCCTCTTTGTAGTGAGACCATTCAGGAGAGAGATGCAGTTTAACAAATTCTATGTCTCTTGGCTGAAGCCTTTAGTCCTGCAGATGAATCATGGAGAAGTCCATAAATGCCAAGAGCATCCGCTTGGACTTCTTTTATTACCATATATGGCAAATATACATCTATTTATCTCCCAGCATCTCCAATTGAGCTTTGGTGTTTTTCCTACCTTATTATTGTTCTTAAAACTTTCTCTTGATCTACAGCTTGGCCACACAAGACAGTACTGCCGGTGGCAGTCCTGACGTAACCCCGGGCTGGGGTGGTTGTGCTTTTTTCTGGGTTTTTTTTTTTTTTTTTTTTTGGTACGAGGACAGAATGTCTCACATCGGCGAATACTTGAGGTAAGTCAAAGTACCTGGCTGTTTATAGTCTTGCTACATCTTAGCTGAACAATATGAGGCTGTAAGAATTTAACCTGAACCGGTTTTCTCCCCCAAGGAATCGTGCTTCTTATCACACGTTCAGGAATCAGTTGAGAAACAGTGGTTGGCGCTTTTTTTTTTTTAACATATTCGTTAAAGAGATAAATATCAAAAATATTTTCAGGCTTCTAAAAGCCGGCTGTGGGGAAATTCCACGACGGGCTAAGAGTTTAAGAATTCTCTGGTGGAACACTTCCTGCATGCATGCATTCATTCATTCATTCACTCACCCAATAAACGTGTACTGAGAATCAAGCTTATAGAGATGTGAAGATGAGCGGCCCCAGGCCTGCCCACCCCCGAGGACAGAGTGGGAGCAGGACACATGGGCGGTGGGGGACGACAGAGTGCATCAGGTTTCAGAGAGAGATAGCTTTGCAAGTACCAAGTCTTTTTTTTTTTTGCAGTACGCAGGCCTCTCACTGTTGTGGCCTCTCCCATTGCGGAGCACAGGCTCTGCACGCGCAGGCTCAGTGGCCATGGCTCACGGACCCAGCCACTCTGCGGCATGTGGGATCTCCCTGGACCGGGGCACGAACCCATGTCCCCTGCATCGGCAGGCGGACTCTCAACCACTGCGCCACCAGGGAAGCCCAAGTCTTTTTTTTTTTTTTTTAATTAATTTTATTTATTTATTTTTGGCTGCGCTGGGTCTTCGTTGCTGCGCGTGGGCTTTCTCTAGTTGCGGTGAGCAGGGGCTGCTCTTCGTTGTGGTGCACAGGCTTCTCGTTGCGGTGCACGGGCTCTAGGCATGCAGGCTTCAGCAGTTGTGGCACGTGGGCTCAGTAGTTGTGGCTCGCGGGCTCCAGGGCACAGGCTCCGTAGTTGTGGCTCAAGGGCTCTAGAACGCAGGCTCAGTAGTTGTGGCACGCGGGCTCAGTAGCTGTGGCTCGAGGGCTCTAGAGCACAGGCTCAGTAGTTGCGGCGTGCGGGCTTAGTTGCTCTGTGGCATGTGGGATCTTCCCGGACCAGAACTCAAACCCGAGTCCCCTGCCTTGGCAGGTGGATTCTTAACCACTGCACCACCAGGGAAGCTCCGAAGCACAAAGTCTTCAGACATAACCTTTAAAAGATGCTGAAGGCCCACAAAAGAGAAGTGAAGAAAACTGGCTGTAGAGCACGGTGTTCAAACATTTAGGTGCCCAATCTGAGGCTGGAAAGATTCGCCTGCAGATGTGCACGGGAGCCTAAGACATGTGACTCCATTTCATCAGGTGGCTCCTTGAGATGCTACATAAACAAAAGGTGTCTGATGGGAATGTTCATATACCTGGAGGACCACTGGAAGGTCCATTTATAAAAACAAATCATACAAAACCAACAAGATGGTAACCTAAGCTTAAAACTTAATGTGGTGAAATTATTTTGAAAGACCCCTTAGAGGAGTCTTTTCTGGAGTCATCCAAAATTACCTATAACAAAGTATGTATTTCAAATTCAAGTGTCTGGGCAAAATAATAAAAACTCTCCCCTCGAGTGAGGGGGCATAACTCAGTCTCCTGCCCTGATCGCGTACCAGCTCCACATGACAGTTCCCTCCCAGATGGGGTTAACAGAAGAGGTCGCCTCTGACTCCCAAATACCAGCGCCATCCTCAGGAAGCGTCAGGTCAGACCTTTCGAGAAAGGCATTTCTTTCTGGTGGTCCTGGAGGAATGAATGGTTTCTGCAGGACAGGGGATCATGGGATCACACATGCCCTCGTCCGAATGTCCCCCCACGTCACGCCTGGGCTCGCAGCGCTCTGACGCACCTGCTCTGATGGACATCTTAGGATTCTTTCTTTGTAACACGAGGCTCTTACCCAGCTCCCCCGACGTGGTAGCAATGCCATGAGAATAGGTGGCACTGTGGATCTACTATAAGATGATATATTCAGAGAGGGCTTCTAGACAAAACATCCTTCTGAGGAGTTATAGAAATAAATTTCAATAAATTGAAATGTAATACATGCCTTGGGCCAAGCAATGTAAACTGACAGTGTCTGAATGGTACCTTCTGGAAGAGTCCTCAGGTTAGCCAGTCACTGGGGTCCACACACACGATCTCCCCTCCCCCCCCCAGAGCTCCATCAGTGCTTAACCGGGGCCTCTTTTGGACACTCTTTTCACGTAGCTATGCACACACACACAGACACACAGGGACACGCGCCAACAAACCAACTACCCCATCACTACCTGTCTCCTTCCTCTTCCCTCCAGACTACACACTCCCCTGGGTGTGGCCTTGTAAACAACAGACGCCCAATACCCTACTGCCTGAACGCAGATCTGATTCACGAAATGCTGTGCACGGTTCAGTCACTCCGTGAAATCTCCCTTTCTTATGTAAGTACATCTGCAAAGTCATCCTCACAGAAAAATTCAACTTGACCTGGGCTGGAATCTCAGCTCTGCCCTTGAATAGCTGAGTGAATTAGGCTGCTTACTAAACTTCCACCTCTCTGCACCTCAGTCTTCCCTCCTGTTAGGTAGGAAGGATGTCGCTAGCCTTATGAGAACACTGTCTGGCACACAGTAGGCAGCCTGGAAACATTTCTGAATGAATGAACACAGTAGGTCCCGAATGTGGCTGTTACCATGACGATGGCAACGAAGATCGTGGCCTTGTCCCCGTCCACAGACGCCAACGCTCAGAGCCCCCGAACCTCTACATGGTCTGCAAAGTGTACCTTGTTCCAGGTGGGCACTCAGGTAGTCTCGCCTGATTGACAACAAGGCTGTCATTTCTTCCCCAGCACTTAGTCGAGGGACTGGCATTTACAGGGCGTTCCCTCCAGGCTGCTGACGTCGGGGTGGCCAGCGCGCTCTCTCAAACCCCCGGGCTCTCAAGTTCTACCCTAGCCGCTCCCTCAGGCCGCCAAGTGCGGCTCACGGCATCTTCCGCAGGGCTTGGCAGACAGGGCTTTCCCAGACAGAGATTTCCAAAGGTGATGCCTGCCTGCTAATCTGTGGCCAGGGAAGGCCAGTTTCCTCCAGTGTTACCCCAAACTCGGTGCCTTGCCCTCTTCCCCCAGAGGAAATGGAATGACTTCCCATCCCCGTCCCGAGGGCACCCGGCATTTCTATGTCAGGGAAGCCGGCGCTGACAGCATGGGGGGCCATTCACCATGTTTTTTTCTTTTTTAAGAGGCCCACCGTTCTGAAAGTTTGGATCAGAGGGATCTTTCGTTTTCAAGCTCCCCATGTGTGCTGGAGACACTCTCTTTATATGTTGTAACATGTACCGAAGAGAGATTAAGCTAAGTGAGGCACGCCATTCACGAAGGCGCACTGAAGTTACGCCTGCTAATCTTTTAAATGGCAAGAACGTTATGCAATACAAAAGGAATCTTAGTCATCCTAAAGCTTTTACCCAACGAAGGAACTTTAAATTTACAGAAGCACACACTAGAGATACAGAGGTTGAGAAAGGCTGGGCGAACCGTGTTCCCCACCCTGGTGTGGGGAAGCATAACGACCCCGTGGTAAGAGAGAAGGGGCAGAGGGCGGAGGGCAGAGGGCAGA
Source organism: Monodon monoceros (assembly GCF_005190385.1). Taxonomy (NCBI): domain Eukaryota; kingdom Metazoa; phylum Chordata; class Mammalia; order Artiodactyla; family Monodontidae; genus Monodon; species Monodon monoceros. The sequence continues at coordinate 78,672,520 of NW_021703769.1, forward strand.
GGCCAAGGCCTAGCCTGGGTCCTAGCTCGCTTGAATCATTTCACTTATGGAAAGAGCCTCGGCTCCCTGGTCTGGACTGAGTGGCCCTCCTGCCCCCGCGCCGCCTTTCTGTCGCAGGTCCTTTAGAGTGATGGGGACACCTGGCCACATTCCCCGAGGCGTGCTCGGGGCACCGCTCCTGTGGCCAGCCTGGTGGCAGGCACTGTACGGTACCATCTCCTGTCTGCGTCGGGACAGCCCTGCAGGTGCCTGCGATTACGCTCACCGTGTAAAGAGGAAAGCTGGGGCTTGGAGAGGCTGTGTTTCACCTGAGGCCATTTGGCTATAATGCAGACTCGGTACCCGGCTGGCGCCAAAGCCGCTGCGCCGTGCTGTCTCCAAAGCTATATTTCACCCAAAGCTGCCACCCGCAGCAGGCCTCGCCTGGCTGCTACGACTCGGGACATCCCTGGACCTGCTGGAGCACGCAGCCCAGGGATTCCCGAGCTGCGTCCTCTGCCGGCTCTCTGGAACCCTGACCTCTGCCCTGGGGAACAGGAAGTCTGCTCCTCTGGAAGGTCAGTAGCAGAGGTGCAGAGCGTGGCCCCAAGGTGGCTCCCTGGGGGCCACTGCCATGAGGAGGATGACAACAAAATCAAAAAGAGATACATTTCCTGGTGGAAAAGCTGGAAAAGCGAAGGTTCCCCTGCAGCCTCGTCTCCTTGCTGCTCGGTGCCTCGTGCCCCCAGCGCACAGCGGTCTCTTGCTGTGGTCGAGGCAGTGATGCTGAATCTGATGCATCGAATGGCTTTATGCCATCTCTGCCACACGCGTCTTGTTCCAGATTAAATCAGTTTCTGAACATGGAGGGCCAAACTCATTCACTGAGAACATTACTTTGCCTGAAAGAAAAAAATCCCTTCTACCTGGATTCTAACAAGCGCCGGTGTTCCAGGGTTCCCCTTAAAGGCAAGAGTGTGGTGTGTTTAGCAATCAAGAGATTCTAATAAGGTTTCCCTGTTTAAACAGTAATGAGATGACTGTCCTGGTGGTTAAAAAACAGGTTACCAACTGGAGCTTCTAAAGCTGGTCTAAACCAACGGAGGTGGCCCCCTGTGTGCCAATCAACCCCCGCCAGTCTTTTTTCTTCTCCATTCCCAGGTTAAAAGGAGAGATGCTGAAATGAAACTTATGTGGCTTTCTTTCTGAAAGGCGGCAGCTCCTCCCGGGAACGTTACTGCTTCCCTAGATCTGAGACTTTGACTCCGGGGCCTTATCTTCCGGAGCTAGTCTTCCATCATCTCTCCACTCTTCATGAAAAAGATTGCTCTGGTAACACCCATCCACACGTCCACCCCCATTTCTGCCCGTCCTCACTCCTTTTCTCTCCGGGACCTCTGGAGATGATCTTTCTTCTGGGAAAGGGCCTAACAGGAGCAGGTTCCAGAAGGAGCATGATCTTTCCAGAAGGCAAAATGATCTATGTGCTTCCCACAGCCTGTGCTGCTATCTCCTCAAGAGCCCCCAGGCTCAGTCAGGAGGTGGCCCGGCGTCCACAGTGGAGGGAGCGGAGACGGACCCTGAATGGGTGGGGCAGGGCTTTGGGAACCACATGGGCAGGAAAACTGCACACAAGGAAAGAGGCCAGCAGTCCAGACCTGGGTCTTAAATGAGCCCCGGCTGGATGCAAAGGTGGCTCCACCCAGGGGTCGAAAGCTGCCAAATCCAGCTGACTGCCCTGCCAGTATTTTTATGGCCCTTGAGCTAGGAATGGTTTTTTACACTTTTAAATGGTTGCGTTTAAAATGAACAGATAAGTACGTACATAATATCCTGATTTTGCCTCTTGGATGGCCAGGCCTAAAATATTTAGTAACCGGCCCTTTAAGAGAAAGTCTGGGGCCTCCATCCATTCTGTCATTCTCTTCCTTTCCTCTGGCCTCACCATGCCCCCATCACAGGTGGGTGCACCTGTGACAAGGATGAGCGCTGCTTCACATCCGGGAACTCAGGCCACGTGGACAGAGCCAGGAGACCAGAGCCCATGCCAGCCTCATCTCTCTCTCCCTGTGGAACCCGGGTAGGCCTTGCGCCCGGCCCCAGCCTCAGTCCCACCCCCCGACCCAATGACTCCAGCCCAGCTAAAAGGGCGCTGCGAACATCATATGAGTTGTGGGATATGAATGCATTTTTTTTTAAAAGCTCAGAAGACTCTGGGGATAAAAGCCTATTGTCATCTGAGGTTATACATGAGCTGGTTTATTAGCCAAATTTCTTTTCCTTTCTCGTAAACGTGGAAGCCTGACGTTCTCTCCCAGTCCACACAAATACAGAGCGCACGGGGGCCTCGCTCAGCTGACCCGAGCTGTCTATCCTGCGGCTCCCTGATCCAATTTCACCAGCAGGTCAGGCTGACCTCCCCGCTCCTCCCTGGCTGAGCCCACCTCCCCGGGGACAGCCTGCTGGCCCGCACCCTGCCGTTTGGAAAATCTTTCTGACTCTGCATCCAGACGTGTGTGAAGGGAGGCACAGGACTGAGCCGTAATTTTTAGGAAACGCAGACTATCTAGACGTCGTATCCATAAAGCACTGGATAGCAACTCAGGGAGCAATTCAGGGAGACGGGTGATTTTTACAGCCGAGATCATTCTGAAATCGGGGGACGCAATTTAGGTTTAATTTAAGTGACACCGTGGTGACCTTACTACCTCATGAATCCCGGTCACTTAATGGAATGGCCTATGATGGACAAGCATGCCACCCTGAGAGTGAGAAATCTGCGGCTTAAAAAGCCTCGGGCGGCCTGACAGAGGGTGGGGCTGGCACGGAGCCCAAGCCCCTGACCCCAGGGACGCCCAGCTCTGACCATTGAGCTCCCCCTCCCTCCGATCCCAGGCCCCTTTTGATACGGAGGATGGACTCTACTATTCGCAAATACAAGGCAGGCGGTCAGCCCCTCCAGGTCCCTTTCTGGGCAGCTGAGAAGTAACCTCCTTTATTAGGACAGCTCCCCCCAGACCCAGTCACGGAGTGTGACAGGAGGTGGGACAGAGACACACACACACACCCCCGTGGGATCTGGAGAGTTGCTCATAGGTGGCAGCATGGAAGACCTCCCCATCCAGGAGGGAAGAACTGCAGCCCGAGGGGGGTGGGGGCCGGGGGGGGGGGGGGCAGGCTGTTAACAACTCAGATGCTGCGAGTGGGAGAGGCTGGGTGGCCCACAACTGTGCTCAGATCCTCAGTGCACCCCCCTTTCCCTGGAGGCCCGCAAAGACACCGTGATTCTTAGACAACGGGGAGCCCCATCCCAAACAACCAAGTAGGCCTTGCGTCAGCCTCAAGCAAGGAAGGAGCTGAGCTCACGGAGGACTGTGACCCAACCTCCAGGCGTCCTTGGGCTGGGACAGCGGGGGAGGCCACCACCTGGAATTCTACCCGAGCTGCTAAGAGCCAGATGACACCCCACGGGGGCAAGATCTGCGAGGAAACGTGAGCGGGGGTGAGCCACGGAGCAACAGAACCAACCCAAACCCCAGGGCTGTGGGAGCCAGAGGGAAGCCAGCAACCCAAACTCTACCCCCCGCCCCCGCCCCGAGCTCAAGGCCGCGTGCAGAGCTCAACGCCACACTCCGTCTTACCTCATTTTATACGATGGTTCTCAAACCACCTTTTTTAGTCAAATTTTTGTAAAGTAATCCCACTTTTCCTTTGACACAACGAAAGAATGAACAGTGATGTCTCAAACTGGAGGAGATTCAGTAAAAGCAGCTAAGCCCCTCCTGAGCAGGGGCGAGGTAACCGGTGACAACTCTCTCCGAAAGGAAGGGGTGGATTTTGCTCAGCACACACTCACCGTCTGCTGGGTGCCCTGCGTGCGCTCGGCCACGAGGGTCGCCTGCCTCTACAGCTGGAGCTCCACAGGGAGGATCAACGTGCAAATCACAGCAACGTAGTGTGAAAAAGGCAAAACAAGAGCAGGTCTAACACAGTTAGGGGGAGGGCGGGCCTTACCGCACAGCCGGGCTGCCCTAGAGCTCCGCCAGCTGGGTAACCTCCTGTACGAAAGGCCGCCCAACCGCCCCCCACGGAGGACTGAGGGCTGGTCCTGGGCCCCCAACACCCAAGGCACCCTGTTTCCAGGCCCGAGGCCCCCCTGAGAGGCCCCTGCGGGCTGCGCCATGCCTCGCTGATGTTTCTACTCTCAGCGCAGGGCCTGGCAAATAGGACGCATTTAATAAAGATGTTTATTAAGGAACGTAACGGTGGAGAAAGGGGATTTCCCCTCCCCACGCTTCCTCCTCCCACCATCACAGCTTAATAAACAAGGGCTTTTCAGTTAAAAGACAAGGAACCCAAAACTTAAACATCATTTTGTTCAAGAGGGAGAGGTCAGCTGGAGCTACAGGGAGTATCTGAGATAAACGCTCACGGAGGCCCTTCCAGCCTGAGGCTGGCAGGTGGGTGGGCTCTGTCTTTTTTTTTTTTTTTTGGGGGGGGGCGCTCTGTCATTTTTAAAAGACCTCGAGCTATCCTGTGAATTTTGCAACTGAAGGTTGCAGGACATTGGCCGAAAGTAAATCATGTTTAAAAACACCTTTCCCGGGCTTCCCTGGTGGCACAGTGGTTGAGAGTCCGCCTGCCTGCCGATGTAGGGGACACGGGTTCGTACCCTGGTCCGGGGAGATCCCACATGCCGCGGAGCGGCTGGGCCCGTGGGCCATGGCCGCTGAGCCTGCGCGTCCGGAGCCTGTGCTCCGCAACGGGAGAGGCCACAACAGTGAGAGGCCCGCGTTCTGCAAAAAAAAAACAAAACACACCTTTCCCTGAACACTGGCAAACCCTCACCCAGCCCGTCAGCGTTCAGGGGAACTGCACGGACCCAATCCAATAAACAGTCTGCTAAAGTGCAAACGAACGTTTGCAGGAGGAGGCCAGGTGCACACAGCGCAACGGTGCACGCGCTGCCGTGGCCTCGAGGGGCCCACAACCCGGTGGTTTCTGGAGGATTCTAATGCAGGATGGGGGTGACTGATTCTACCAGGAATTTTTCTAAGTTCACTGTATATGGAATAGATGTTGCCCTCCAGAGAAGAAAGTGTTGAAAACTCTTTAGAACCAAAAATGTTACCTTCCACACAAGGCGGATGAGACAGAAGCCGGTGGAACCAACATGCTTAGGGAAAACATTTGGAAGCGGTTTCATTGATGAGTTGCCTGCGAGAGAGGCTGCAGACAGAGACCGATTTCTATTTTAGTGCTAACGTCGGGAAGCGAGCTGGAGACACATGTGTCTCGAATCAGGGCAGCTGCTTTTCCAAACAGCTCAAAATAGAGACGCTTGAAAACACGCTGCACGCACGTGACGCTGACAAGACCAACGGGCCCCGGTTTGGACCAAAGGGTTTCATTTCCTTACCAAACCTAAAAACTTCAAAACCTAGACGGTTTTAAACCAGATCCGACTCCATACGTTCATCAGTAATCTTAATCCCACAGCCCGACGGCTCACGGGGCAGCGCAGACCCCACGGGATGGTTAACCTTGGAAGCGTTCGGGCCGCAGTGGCCCCGCCGCAATGAACACATCACACTGTCAGGAGGTCCTCTCAGGCGATCTGTCGCAGGCCTCAGGGGAGCAGAAACCACACTCAAACGCTCTAACTGTGGGGTTCGCCCTGGGAAGGGTGGCAATCCCGCCGTCTGGATGTGGCCGGCATAAATCAGAGGAGAGCCGGCCCCCGAGTTGGTGTCTTTGCTGGAGAATTGAGATTTCAAAGTAATCTTCTAACACGCTTGTCATCAGTAAAGTTCAAAGGGGTGTGTGGAGGCGCAGCCAATGGGGGTGGGCGGGGGGGGGCCCAGGGGCGGGGAGGAGTCACCTCTCAGGCGAGCACAGCCAGGGGGCACCCTAGGAACTGGCCCTTCCCTCCCCGGCAATCAGCTCTCCCCACCTTGAGCTGGCATGGGACAGCAGATGCTCCAAGGTGCAGGATTTGGTGGCGCAGCGGAGCCATCAGCCCTCAGCCATCGCGTCCTTCCTGCCTGTCTGCAGGGCCTGGAGGAAGCTGGCCGGGGGCGTGCCAGGCTCTCAGGAGGGAAGCACCACAGGAGGCCATGCAGAGGTGTGGCCCAAGGGCCGAGAGGAAACACACTTCAAAGCCCTGCCATAAACCTGGGAGGGTCAGGGGCCTTTATCTGTTGTCCCCCGACATAACAGCTTCCCTGGACTTCAGAAAAGGAGGAAGAAAGAGCTGGACACAGGCATTCAGACCAGGAAGCAGCTCCCTGCCCACCGGGGCTACGGAGCCCCGTGAAGCTCCTCGGCTTGCTTGGGGACCAGATGCCGAGGCCGCCTCGTGGCTCCAAAAGGACAATTTTTTTCACCAGGGATGGGTTCACCTTCAGGAAGACCGAAGTGGGGAAAGCCAACCCCTCCCTTTCTCTCCTTCCTGAAACCCCACAGACCTCCTTCTCCCACGACAGGGACAGGGATGGCACAGGGACAGGGATGGACGGGGCTGGCGGCAGATGAAACGACGATGCCTTTCAGGTAGTCCCGGGTGACCCTCGGCCAGGGGTACGTCCTGGGCTGGGACACCACCCCCCAGCCCCCCCGGGGCAGAAGCGGCTGCCTCGTCTCTACAGGCCAGGCTCGGCTCTGCAGCGGGCACCGTGGGTGCCCAGGAAACGGGATGAAGCGGAGGGGAACACACAGCCCCAAGCCTGAGCCCGGCGATTTAAGACACGGTGACTGGGCAGCATGTGCTCCCGTGGCCTGGAATCCCTGAGCTGGGGGCGGAGGCCAGGCCGGTGAGAGCTGCTGCGTGGGTGCCAGCAGGGCCAGCAGAGCTGCGTGTGGGAGGGCGAGGGGGAGGGGTGGGACTTAAGGCCAGGCATTCTGACCCAGTGAGCCTGCCCGACATCCTCGTCCTGGGAAGGGAGAAGCCTGGCCCCCAAGCTGGGCTCTGAGCTATGCTCATCAGCCTCCCCCACTCACGGGCTGGTGCTTCCGGCGGCTTCGTCATCCGAGCCTGTCCTCTCGCCTGCAAGATGGGGAGGGAATAAGAGAAGCGCCCAGATGGGGCCAACCCAGGGCAGGGCTGAAGCACACACAGCGCTGAGGAGAGGTCCCAGGAAGAGCGGCCCCATCTAGATGAGTGCGTCGGGGAAGTTTCTACAGGAGGCTGCTTTGGGCAGGCACACGAAGGGGGTGCACGGTGTTTCTGGGTGGACGGCGGAGGGCAAGGTCAGGACAGGGCCACGGTAAAGGAGAAAGAGAAGACAGCAAGGAGGCTGTGTCGACAAGAGGGAGGGACGGAGGGAGTCATAATGAAAGCTGTGCGTTCGGGGATCGTCATTTCATTTTCTCTCTTGCTGTGTTCGCTGTGGTACTGCCACCTCCAGACCTGCTCGGGGCCCCCAGGCTTGGTCACACCCGGTGAGGCAGAGACAAACCAGAAAGAATGACTCATCGCAAAATGCCTGAGCAGCTGGGCCCGGCTGCCGAGAGGCGGGGGCCACTGTCCACTCAAAAGGCCTGCAGGAGGATTCCGGGGGTCAGCTGGGACCCGATTCGGGATCCGATTCAGAGCAGCCTTCCTCCCGGCCCCCTGCCCGCAGTCACCGTCCAGCCACCCTCACGTGCACGATCTCCCTGGGAACTCTCCTCCACGAGAAGGTCAGACATCTCCACCAAAATGTAAACGAGGCAGATGGCCCCGCAGCTCTTGGATAAATACGAATGAGCACTGCCAAGCTTACTGCAAACTACCCACCAATCTGCTAAGTCCCCGTAAACACAACTCGCTCTGTGTTCACCAGGATGTCGGCCTGCCTGTGGGACCAGGGCCAGACCCATGTGCTTTTCAACATCGACCAGAGTTCTGTACATGTAAACTGAGCCTCTTACAAGTACCATCTAAGACATTTTATAATAGTCTGTGGGGTTCTTTCTTGCACTTTTGAATCTTGTGACCAAAATTACTTCCCAAGTAAACCATGATCTGACATTCTGACAGCATTGATCTTAAATGACCCTTACCTCAGAGATATTTAAGGTCATTTAATCAAAAGGCACAAGGCCACAATTTAACACAAGCAGGTTCAGCTGGTTGTCTTATAAGAAGAAGGGACCCAAGGGCTTCCCTGGTGGCGCAGTGGTTGAGAGTCCGCCTGCCGATGCAGGGGACACGGGTTCGTGCCCCGGTCCGGGAGGATCCCACATGCCGCGGAGCGGCTGGGCCCGTGAGCCATGGCCGCTGAGCCTGTGCTCCGCAACGGGAGAGGCCACAACAGTGAGAGGCCCGCGTACCGCAAAAAAAAAAAGAAGGGACCCAGACTCATTCATTTTTAAAAGAACGACAGAAAGACCAGGAAGAGCCTGACGCAGTGGGCAACATGTTCATCACTGTGCAGGGGGTCTGCCTTCTAGAGTCTCCAGGGCGGGAATAAGCAAATCGGGGTGGCTCTAAGGGGTCTTGAGGCGGGGTCCCACGAAATCCAAGCAAAACGGCAGGAGCTGGTGGGGGCAGTGTGCCTGGAGACCCCAAACCGCAACAGCTCCCAACAACGGCCCTCAGCCAGGTGCTAAAAAGCACCACGTTTCTCTTCTGCACAAACCAGACAGCACCCTGAGGTCTTGAATGCCCTCCAGAAACCAAACCAAGGTCTTCTGCAACAGCCCTGGAAGGCAGGTAACAAGTGTCCTCAAGGCAACGACAGAGAAAGCCGAAGCCTTCGGCGCAGGTCCAAGGGCAAGTCTCTGGGCAGAAAAAGCTGATTCAAGGTGTGCAGGTGGCCAGGCTGTCCCAGGGAGATTACTGCCAAGGTCAGACTAGCAGATCTAGGAGGTCTACATAAAATAATAATAAAAAATAAAACGTTGGTGACTCCTAAGGTACGATGGAGAGAAAATGAAACGAACCGAGGCCCTTAGGAGCTAGAATCGGCAAGTCCTGGTACCACGCTGATAAGGGAGGAGCTGTCCCGAGGCCACTCCCAGGCTTCAGGCGGGCACAGCTCTGTGGGCCACGGGGCTGCCAGCAGGGCGGCGGAAAGCTCGAGCAAGCAGAGAGGACTCCACCAGCCGCGGCCACGCTGGCTGTGATGCACACGAGGCAGCTGGGTAGGTGGACCCAGGGCTGGGCAGGTTCGGAGCTGAGAGGACAGAGATAACTAGAGCTCTGCAAAGGGCCCGGCCTCCTGCAGGGAAGGAAGGTGCCAAGGGCTGCGTGGTGCTCCCAGGTGCATCAGGGAGACGGAGACTGGGGACCCCAGGAAGCCGGGGAGGGTGTGATGAGGTGGGGGAGAAGCCAGGCAGGGGCGGTCCCAGAGGGAGGAGCGCATCTTCCAGGTGAAGGTGCCGGAGACGAGGCCTGAGAGTGTCCTCTGGGTTTGGAGACAGGGTTTGGGGACAGTGGCCGAGGCCGGAGGGAAGGGGTTGGGGAAAGAGTGGGCGGCGAGGAGGGGATGACAGCCAGGAGGACCAACCCCGCCCAAACTGCTCAGAGAGGTTCAGAAGCCTGTGCAGGCCACACAGCAAGGAAGTGTGGAGCTGCTCCTACTCCACCCTGGGTGTGCGGAGGGATGGATGGATGGATGGATGGATGAATGAATGAATGAATGAATGAGTGAACAAACCAGCGGCCCAGTCTCGCTGAGTGGCAATTTGCTTCTTTCCTGCGTCAGCAGTTCTCGGACAAACTGTGAAATGGAAAAGTATGTGCTCCCTGGGGAGGCCTCTCTCCCCTCATCAGAGCAGCTGCAGCTCTCAGCCCCCACCTCCCATTTCCGAGCTGGGCCCCGGTCTTCCGAGTTCCCTGAAACCTGCCCTGGACCGGCCAAGTGTATTCTCCACATCTGACGGCCTTCGTGTGACCTACCACCACGCACAGAAGCTGGCGAACGTCAGAAAGGGTGAGGACTTGAGGCCAAGCCCTTCTGTCGTACAGGGAAAAGCTGAGGCCCGGGGAGACGGATCCTGAACTGGATGTGGCTGGCATGGAGCCCGGGCCTCCTCGGGGTGCTCAGAGGACCCCCAGACCCGAAGACTGGAGGGATGACATACCTGTGCATTTTTTATCATTCTCTATTGAAACTGGAACTTTTCTCTTGTAAAAGTATGTAGCTGCCGTAAACAAAAAACCCCTCGATGCAAGAAACGACCAAAGACTGAAGCCTGGGCAGCCCACGCCCCAGCCCGATGCTCCTCCTGCAGAGCAAGCACCGAGGTCAGACTTCTGCTCTTTTGTATCTGAGTTTCCTTCTCTGAAGGCAGAAGACCTAAATCGCTGTCACCCTGTGGTCCACACGGCCCCCCAGGAGACACCTATTTACTTCATTTACCAACATGGACGGACCCCTTGCTGGGCACTGGGCACACAGGACGCTGCCCTGCCCTCGGGGACCCAGCAGCCACGGGCGGCATCTGAGATGAGGTGACAGCCTAGACCCAGCTCACTAGCTGGTCACCTCCCTTCTGTGGGCTCAAGTTTCCCAAATCAAAAAACAAAGAGGCTGGAGCCTAAGTTAGTGATTTTCAAACTTTTTTGTGTCTTCAGTTGTAGAAGACTGTTTTCAAGCAAAACTTTACAGGGCTGCACAGAACTGCAGAACAGGTGAGAACAGAGCGGCTCTGCTGGGAGACAGGCAGGGGTGGGTTTTAGGCCGGCCCCCTCCCCACTCGCCCTTGAGGGTCAAGGAACTTAGCGTGAAATCCCCAGGCCCTTTTCCGCCCTGAGCTCCAGTGACCCTGGCCACGAGGCCCACGTGCCTGGCATCTCTTGGGTACAACATTTAGCTGGCACTTCAATATTCTGCTTGCGGTGCTGGTGGGGAGCCCAGTGTTTCAGCCTTTTTCTTTTTAATGACGTGAGACTAGAGGTGCTGGGTCTCAGGAGACCCCCTCACCGCCCCGCCCCGGGAAAGCGCTTCCCCTCTGACCCCAGGGTGGGGATGGAGATGGCCTGCCGCACCACCTGTGTCTCCGTGCACTAGTTCACAGCCGGCGGGGGGTGTAAAAAACGTTGAATGGGCTCAGTCGCGATGAAAAACTGCATACTGAAGGGAAAAGGGAATTTTGGAATCCTCCTGTGGCCTTTATCCTGAGGCTGCAACTGGCCCCCCGCCCCCGCGAGTCCCGGGTGCAAAGGCTAAGAGCTGGGGATGATGGCAGAGGAGAGGCAGCCAAGAGGTTCCCCCCCAGCGCCCTGACCACACGCGGGGAAATCCCCGTTCCTGTGACTCCCGTGCAGCAGCTCTGGTACTTACCTGGTCTTGTTTCAAGTTCATTTTCTCCATTTGCCGCCCCCTCCCCCGAGTCTTATTTGCATGCGGGTGCTATTCTAACACAAAACCGTGTTTGCATTTATCTACAGCAGACGCACCCAGAGACACGCACGAAAAGGGAAGAACAAGGGGCCAAAGAGGCTGCCTCTCCAACCAACTATCGGGCCCTGGGCCCGACGAAGCCTTAGGTTCCTCATCTGTCAAAGGGGGACACAAGGATCCGTGCTCGGACAAGTTATGGGGCAGATGAGCGGGGACATATGCAGACTGGAGCTTACATAACTGCCACGTGTACTGCTCTTCCTGGCAGGGCCGAGGCTGTAGGAACCCATGGTGTGGAGAGACACGTTCCGCCTCCCAGCCTCCCTCATCACGTCCCGTGTCCACTGTGGTGAGGCTGTCATTTCACTGAGAGTTGATCCCCAGAGCATAAGACCCCACACGCAAATGACAGCCACAGAAAGTGCGTGCAAACAGACGTTACATTCCAGTGTCTGCCCCGGTCTACTCATGTAGCTGCCCTCCTGCTCTCCACGCCCCTGGAACCAGCGTAGCAGGGATGACAGAGGACCGGGGCAGGAGCTGGGAATGTGGAGGAAACTGTGCTGGGGGTCAGGACATGGCACCTGCCCTCTGGGTGCGCCCCATCTCTTCGGGAACCCAGGGGATCACCGCGCCAGCCTCAGCCTCCATCAAACCACAGTGCTGCGGCCATCACCTCCAAAGTGCCTGTAACTCTTAAACACCAGGGCCTTCAGCTGAAATCAACACTGAGCATGGCCAGTGGTGGAAAGCTCGGGTTTGGGTTTGCGCTCTGCCCCTTACCAGTTCTGTGACCTTCTGTAGAAGCCTGGAAATTTTCCTAGGGCTTCTGAGCCTGGCGGGTTATCGTGTCTTGATTCCCACCTGAAATCAAGAGACGGTGACCCACCCCACTGGGATGCTGCGAGGTTTCATGAAATAATGGCTGTAGAGGGCTGAGCACCGCGCCTGAGCGTAACGCTAGCCATGCTGGCTATTAACGTCACCGTTACCGTGCTCAGTGCACGCAAAGTCCTAGGCAAGGGGCCACTCGGGACAACGCTGGGATCAAACACCATTTGGGATCTCTGGTTCCACGTCTGGGGGAAGAGGGGGGGCCCACAACTGCAGGGAGGCAGGACGGAGCGAGGAAGGAGCTACAGGAGGAGAGAGGGTCTGGGAAGGCTCACAGAGGGGCCTTGGAGGATGAATGAGCAGTATTCTGACGGGCAGGAACAGAAGGAGGAGGAAAGCCCAAAGGCCTCGGAATACGGGAGCCCTTGCTTCCAGAGGGGATCCCAGCGTCCTGAGCCCGGGATGCCTGAGCTCTCGGCAGAGGCTGTGTCTGTCTGGTACCGGCGTGCGGGATGCATCTCAAAGAGGCTCGGAGTGCGGGCAGAGTGTGGAGGTCTCATTCCAAAGGCCCTGGTAAGCGGGAAGATCCTGGGGACAGTGGTGATGGAGAGGGTTGGCCAGGCCACATCCAGAGACCGGGAGGCTGTTTGCAAGCTGCAGGGTAGACTGAGCAGTGCTGTGGACTTGGGAATGAAAAGGAAACAGCAGCCGAGAGCCCTGGGACTTTGGGGAGATGTGGGGCGGGAGGGGTGGGGGAGAGAGGCGCTGACTCATCTGAGAGGAGCGCCCGGGGCTTGGACACCACAAATAGAGCTTCGAGCTTTCACAGCCAGGAGAGGTGACCCTTTTTTCGCGGCTCACCGAGAACTTCAGGGTTCAGCCTGGATTTCTCACCTCCCACCCCAGCCCCCTAACGGGATGATGCGAGCTGTGAGGAATGAGCTGGGGACACTTAGCAGACACCCGGGTGACTCACGCGGAGCAGCTTCTGCCACTAAGACCTTCCCCTTTCCTGACCTTGGCTTTTCCCTGTCAACAGTTAAGACTTCTTTCCAAGGCAAAGTACATTGTATGTTTGTTTTTAATCTGCGTAAAGAATGACACCGGGCCAGAGCGATTCTGTTAACTTGCCCTTTCCTGTCTGACAAGTGCTCCCAAGTCCCCTCCAGTCACCAGGACAACGCAGTGACCCAGAGACGCTGTCCCTGCCCTTGCTTCTTGCAGGGGAGCCCGAGGGTCTCCACCGTCATATGGAGCAACCAGGATAACGGCCCCTAACGCTCGACCCATAAAACAAAATTCTCTTTAATTCAAAAAAAAAATGCAGATCTACAACGGACTTCAAAACAAGCAGTGGTCCTGGATGCATCATTTCGTCCATGAAAATCTATTAGGAACTATCACCGGTAAACTACTGTGCTCTCAAAGTATCTGAGCTGTAACTGATCGGCAGGCCCTACGCACCCCCTCCCCACGAAGAATCTCATGGTTGGGATAAAAGCAGCACCGCTCAGGCCACGAGGGCTCATGCACCCACATCCGCGGGCGCCTCCACTCCCCGCGTGCGGTGCCTGCTGGGCGCTGGGTGCTGTCGCAGGAGGAGAGGGAGTTGACCTGAAGGTAAACAGGATCACAGCCCCCTGTGTTCCAGAGGCTCCTGGGTGGCAGCGTCTCAGCTGAGCTGTTGGCGAAGCAAAGTGGGGTGCAGGGGCGGAGGGCGGGCGGACCGGGGCGCAGGAAGTGCCCAGAGAAATGGACTTGGGATTCCACGGAGGCCAGCAAGGCTGGAGACACGCTGGGGCCAAGTCACCATGGCTCCCAGGGAAGGAGTCGGACTTGGCCTCAGGCTGCAGGGAGATGCCGAAAGATCTGGAGCAGGGCCCTGAGGGGATGAGCTTAGTGCTGGAGAAAGAACATTCTAGCTCACTAAATGGGGAAGAGGTCTAGAAAGATACCTGCTCTGGAGCAGTATGGTCCAGCGTCTGGCCCTGGTCTCCATATGCCAACCCAGTACCACTTCTTATCTCCAAACCACCACCGGTTGACAAGAACTTGTAGGGTAACGACCACTCAACCAGTTCTGTGCTAGAGCCTGAGCCCAAGCTGCAGGCAATGGTGCCCACGGGGCCGGCCTCCAGAGCTCATCCCTGGGATCCTCCACGGAGGCAGATGAGCAGAGACCGTGCCTGATCCAGGCTCCGTCACTCAACGGCACAGTGATGGGGCCTCGGGAAGGGCCCCGCCTCTCACCCTCCTTGGGAGGACAGAGTAAAAGGATAAAGTGCAGCACATAATAGGTGTTTGGGAAACACTGCTGGTTCTCTCTTAAGTGAGTCACGAGATGCACAGTTTTTTTTTATCCAATCAATCGAGAGCTCAAACACTTGTATATTTTCTTTCCTTGTGGAAGGAGCTTCGTATTCTAAGTAATAAATAAATGCCTTGAAAACAAGCTCTTGGATCACGACCTAAACAAGGAAATACACGAAATTCAACATTTCTCTTGGAGAAGATAGAACCACCGCTCTCAACTGATGAAATTTTACGAAAAGCTTAAGATCAGACCCTAAGTACATCATTACCAATTCCAATTACCAAGCGTTATTATCGCTTGTGCAAAATTACACATAAAACCAGACACCATTTCCTAATTGTAAGGGTTCCCGAACTGTCTAGCTGGGGCTCTGGTTCACATGTCAACAGTTTAACAAGCTCCAGGCTTCTGTCGGAGATGCACTGGCCTCAGTGGCCATCGGGCCAGAGACAGCCGTGGTCCTCCTCCCAGGAGGGCGCCTCTGAGGCCAACACCACAGAGACACTTGGCAGTGTTACTGCGTCAGGTGCCTAGCTCCATGGAAGCCACGTTCCTTTAAAAGGTTCTGGAAAGTAAATTTCTGCAGCCCTAACGCGCAGCCCGTTTAAAGAACCCCTGTGGGAACCTGCCCTAAAGAACAAAAAAGCTTTTGTAACACTAAGAATCACCCCACGTCGATCTGCTTTGTAATCTTTGCTGCTCACGCTCAGCGGCACCACCACTGCTGGGCACTGTGCTTTGTGCCCTGCACTGCGCTAAGTGCTGTTGGCTACGGGATCGTTTCATTCAATCCCCATAACGGGGGTGTGTGTGTGTCGGGGAGTGTGGGTGGGCGGTTTCTGCTGTCATTCACACTTTACAGATGAGGAAACTGAGATCAGGGATCTCAGGGTCTCTCCCAAGGTCACCCAGCCGGGCAAGGGCAGTCAGGCCAGGGCCTCGAGCCACTTGGCTCCAGAACCCCAGCTCTTAATCTCTCTCCAGCAGGGCGCACACAACTTGTCTCCGCTGCATCTCTCTGCCTGTTCTAGAGGGACCGTGAGGTCTGCAGTGCGCGTGGTCTCGGGCTGTCACACTCAGCAAGGCTGCGGGTGCTGCCTCGGAGCCGCCACCGTGACCTTGGATGAGCCGCTTCCAAAGGCAGCTGGCTCCCAACGCCCGGCCTGAACTGCAGGTACCGGCTGAGTCTGGGGCACAGCACTTCCCTGTGATCTGATTCTGAACCACAGCCGAAACCCTGGGGGGCCTGGCTGGGTCTCCCCCGGAGCAGGAAGCCCCTTCCCAGAGACGCTGTGTCTCCCCCCAACTCCCCCGCACCGGCTGCCAGTGGCAGGGCAGCTCGGAACCAAAGGTGAAAGTGTCTGAAAGCCAAGACTGGAGACTGTATACACATAGCAATTTGTTACTGTGAAAAACCATCTGTTTCTCGGTATTACAATCCTCAGAGGGCAAATTATAGCTAGCGTTCAACATAAAACATCAATTTAAACCATCAACTATTCATAATTTCAATTCTTTATTGGAAACCAAGGACATAAATGTCAGGGAATAAAGCAATATTTCTTTTATTAACTGTTCCATTCATCTGGCTATTAAATAAAACCAGGGCCCCAATAAATGACATGAGTCCTTGCCTGACAGCCACACCAAAGAGCTCTATAATTCTCAGCCATTTTGAAACAACGAAAGTGGCATTATTTGAAAAGTTGCAAACTTTAATATGTAATAAAATTAAAATTAATGTGCTCTTAATACCTTGCGAAACTGCAGTGCCCTTGTATTCAAATATATTGCTTCTTGTACATTTTATTTTTAACAGTGCTCATTCTGTACTGAGAACGCACTGGGTTTATGACCAGGTGTGGTGGACGCCAACCACCTCTGGCATTTTTCACTGACATCTACTTTTCCCAGGCTGCAGCCGCCTCCCCCTGCTGGGTCTGGGCTGTGCAGGGCACCGTGTTGAAAGTGCAGCTCAGGGAGTGCGTGGTCTGTGGGAAAGTCACAAAACAGTTAAGTAAAAATAGCCTGATTGGGCTTCCCTGGTGGCGCAGTGGTTGAGAGTCCGCCTGACGATGCAAGGGACACAGGTTCGTGCCCCGGTCCGGGAGGATCCCACATGCCACGGAGCGGCTGGGCCCGCGAGCCATGGCCACTGAGCCTGTGTGTCCGGGGCCTGTGCTCCGCAATGGGAGAGGCCACAGCAGTGAGAGGCCCGCGTACGGCAAAAAAAAAAAAAAAGCCTGATTGAGTGCAGGGCAGGTTCTGGTTATAGGCCTTTTTTTTTTTTTTAAGAGAATAATCTGAGCACTCGAAAATGAAAGCCACAGAAGATGGAAGAGGATATTTACTGATGGATTGATTTTTTTTTGGCCACACTGTACTGCATGTGGGATCTTAGTTCCCCAACCAGGGATCGAACCCATGCCCCCTGCAGTGAAAGCTCGGAGTCTTAACCACTGGACCTCCAGGGAAGCCCCAAAGAGGATATTTCTTGAGTGCCCTTTGTGGACTAGGACCTAGACTGAGATTTTCATATGTGTTGTCTTGCAACCATCCTGCAGGGTGGGTACACTTTACAGATTAGGAAACAGGTTTAGAAGGGTGGCTCACGCACTTATCTTATCCCTAGGAGGTACACCTACATGTTAACCAACGAGGAAATAAAGAGAAATAAGACACAGGGTCCATACCCAGCACCTTACAGTCTCCTGGCTGTGATCCACACAGAAGTAACTGTTGAGTGCGGTCAGCAGCAGCAGGGGCAGGAGGACAAGGGCTCAAGCCCACACCCCTCGGAGGGAGGAGCACCAGGTGATGCAGGGGAGGCGGGGCGGGGAGGGGGAGCTCCCGGGGGAGAGACTGAACTCAGGCTGAGTCTTCTGCAAATCCTTGCTTTTCCCTTTCTTTTCAAGATTTAATTTCTACAAGAGAGGTTGCCACCCTAAGAATAATTATTTTAAGGAAAACACAAACAACAGCATTAATGAAAGATTTTGTATTTGAAACACCCACAACGCATCCCACGTGAACATATTCACAACTCTAGGTTTTCGTGGCTGTGTGATACTCCTTCCTGTTCAGGTCCATAGCTACTGGTTGAATGAATGACTTGGGTAAACGACAGGGGCTTCACTTGGGCACAGCGCACCGCCACCCACGGCATCCTCTGTGGCTGCCCCGCCGCCCAGGGAGGGGATTAACCATCCCTGTTTTGCAGATGGGGAAACTCAAGAGGCCCTGTGACCTTCCCTTCCTTCTCCCGACACCAGTCCCTCCTGCACTGTCTACGAGCATGTTCAGGGATTTTGGTGTTGTTGTTGGTGGTGGTGGTGTTGGTGGTGTTGGTGGTGGAGGAGGGGAAGGCCGACAGCTCCGGGCTCCCGCACCCACGAGCGCGCAGAGCAGGCCAAGGGGGGGTGTGACCACCGCCCGGCACCAGCTCTGGGCCTCCCCCTCCAGCCCACAAGACCTCGGCGAGGAAGAGGCCCTCAGAGCCAACCAGGGCTCCCAACTACAGGAGGGAAAGCTCGAAGGGTAAACGACTTTTTATCGGTGTGTTTATTGGTCGAAGCCGAGTCATAGCTTTTAGCCTGAAATGCGGGTAAAGAGAAGATCCAGCAATCAACAAGGCAAGAAGATACCTGCAAATATACACTAGCACGACCTCCCAGGGCTTGGTTTTCTTCCTTGCGTTTGCTACTTTCTTACTTCAGGTCATCTTGGTGAATACAGAAAAAAACAGTTGACTTTCCCTCCTGCTTATGTGACTAAGAGAAACCTCCCTGGATTAATTAGAGTCAAGACTTGAAACTTCAGAGTTCCCGACTTTGCCTTCACAATTTAAACACCATTCGGAACCCTTTAGACGCAATAAACACGTATCTGTCAAAAAGAATAACTGAGAGCCCCTCGTGGGAATGGCTTACCAGCCACTTATCAACGGGTGGTTCCAGGAAGCCCAGGCCAGACCACCTTCTGTGCTCTGACCTGAGAGTCATTATTCATGAAACGGAGGTTTCAGTGCCAGCCACTCTGGTGGCTGCAGAAATGCAACCAGTTTTGGTATTCATGGAACTTACATCCTAACGGGGAGAGACAGGTGACAAAAAGATAGATAATGGATCAGGAGACGGTAAGGGCAGTGGAGAAAAGACAGCAAAGTAAAGGGAATGGGGGTGTGTATGGGGGGGGAGTAGGAGATAGTGCTGGGTCAGGATTCACGAAAGGGAGGGGAGGAGTGTCCATGCCACACACCTACCCCTGCTCAGCTCTGTGGCAAGGGAGGGGCATCTGTAGCGCTCCGGGGACAAGCCTGATGGGCACACGTTAATTTTCCGTTTATTTTCAAAATTCTGAAAGACACAGCATGTAACTTGGTGGCTTTGAAACAACACCAACAAAATCAGCAGGACTTCCCTGGCAGTCCAGTGTTTTTAGACTCTGCGCTGCCAAGGCAGGGTGCGTGGGTTCGATCCCTGGTCGGGGAACGAAGACCCCACATGCCGCGACGCGCGGCCAAAAAAAAATTAAAAAGAAAAAAATTAACAACAACAACTCTGGAGTCAAGAACCTAGGAGACCGATGCATAGGCTGGATTCAGACAGAGGAGAGGAAGGGCATGTGGGTTCCTCTTGGGGAGAGAGCGAGCCCTGCACGGTGCAGGGAGCCACGGCTTCTGGGACCACAAGGACCAGGGCGTTGCCCATCTGGCTGGGGAAGCAAACAGTAAAGGGCTGAGTAAGAGCAGGAGGGGGCTGCCAACATCACAGCAGCTGTCCCTTGGGTGAGAGGAGAGGAAAAGCCGAAGTCTCAGGGCCCCTGGGAAGCAACCCGCCACTTTCTTTGTACCGGCATTTGCTGCTCCAGCACCAGATAGGGAACGGTCGGATATGTTCACATGAAAGTTCTCAGGCTGTAAGATCTTGTTCTCGAGAGGCAGCAACACCGCCCTAGGCGGCCCTCTTTTTATCACAATATGAATCACGACTCCGCGGCCCGGTTACCCCACTGATCTCTGCTTCGTTAGCACGGTGCTGTCTGGAAGACCCTTGTCCACCAGCTCACTAAAGAGACCCTGCTCACCGTGCTCCGGCACCTGGCCCTGGGCCTGGCATCCACAGGTGCTCAAATCACAGTTCCTGATTGAACAAATGCATGAAGACGAAAGAAACCCGAACCCAGTGAGGGGGCGCTGCCTCGCCCAAACTCACAGGCTTATTAAGGCCCACCAGGTCTCTTTTACTTCCAGCTGTTTCTGAGTTACTGTTACGTGCGTAAGACTGTAGAAGTGATCCTTTTAACCCAGTATCTGATTTACCGTAGTACTCGGATAATTAATTACATGGTTTCTCTAACTGCAATTCAAGATCTAATAACATCAATTTTCTGTGCTTGGGCTTTTCATTAACTTGGGCTTTTGCCAAAGACTCAAACTTTCGAGCCTTACCAAATTTTAACTTGGTTCCACTTCTGTGTGTGATGACCTGCTCCGGGGTGACAGCCCCAAAGGCCTCCCCTTCGAAGCCTATCTTCTGCCAGGGAGCCCGTGTACCAGCCTGCTTCATGGGGAGCCCAGAACCCACTTCCAGCCTGGAACCCATTCCCCAGCCTTGCAGGCTGGGGCATGTTAGTGTCTCTCTAGTCGCCTGCTGGAACATTTTCTGAGCAGTAAAAATGTTCCTCTGAGAGCTTACATCCGTACGTACAGCTTGCCCAGGAGTTACGTTCCTCGCAGATTAAACGGACCCTCCCGGCTTTGTGGGAAAGGGTGGGTAGCCCCCCTGTAACTTGTGATCCCTAGTCATTATCCCCCCCACAAGAATATCCAGCCAGTCAGTCAATGGATATTTAGTGAGCACCTACTATTATGTCCCAGGCTCTGTGCCAGGGGCTGGAGGTACAGCGTGAAATGACCACGGAGGGTTCCTGCTCTTGTGGGACTAACGTTCAAGCCGGGGTAGACAGGAGAGACAGCTTGTGGCCAGCACAGGATAACGACCTTAGACTGGGGTGTCAGCGGTGGGATTCCCGGGAGTACCGGGGAGAAGGAACCGCAGGGCGCAGACAGGCAAGGTCAGGTGATGCCAACGGGGCTGGAGCGGCTGTGATGGTGCAGGCGCTCCACAGCCCAGGGAAGGGCGGGCAGGAAGGCATCAGAGGGTCCAAGCTGGGCGGCTGTACGAGCTGAACTCCATTATTAATGGGAAGTGAAAAGGAGAAAAGGAAAAGGATATTCAAATTCTAGTTTCAGTGCCGACTAAATGGAACAAAGCCTAATTTCAATAATTCTCGGTAACGTGAGTTCTAGTTACTTTTGTTTCCCCTGAACCGTGATACAACCAGACGGCTGTACAAAAGAGGCCCATGAAATTTTTACGCCTGCAGTATAATGAGACACAGTAGACCAAGCGATGTAAATTTAGAGTTTTTCGATATGTGTGATTACGCCACCATCCTGAATGCCAAAATGCTGTCACGTTCACCCCCGTCATCAGATCTTTAATGGCTGCTCGAAAAAGGGAAAGAGGAGGGAAGACCGATGGTAGAAACCTTTCAGTTACAGCTTTCTGGAAAGCCCTCGGGCAACCACTTCTACGAGTTTTGGCTTTTAAGGAATATTCATTAAAATGAATTTAATGACCTGCTCCTGCTGCCGGTCTGGATTTTTAAGTAAAAACTGCTATGCATGTTTTTGGGTTCACAGTCCCCATCTCTCAAAGACAAAATTTTATTCTTTTATTTAGGCTATTTAAAAGAATACTGCATGGGGAGAATCACCTATCCACTTGGGGGGAAAAAAGTCGTTAGATCCTACACCTCAAACCACATACACAAAACTGCTGTCAGATGAAAAAAACATCAAATGAAAACCCAGAATTCCTTAATTACTATAAGAGGATGTAGAAAAACATGTTTATATTTACAAGACAGATGACAGGCTTGGGGAAAATATCTGCAATATATAAGATATGAGAAAATATTAATGCCACACTCTCTAAACGCCAAAATGGGCCAAGAAGACGAGGCAAACAGCCCACTAAAAAATTAGCAAAGGACGTTGAGACAGCTTACACAAGAGATACTACTGGCTGATAAACATACTACAAGATGTTCAGCCTCACTGTTGATTGAGCAAGTATGAACTTAAAGGAATATACATACATTTTTTACCAGTGGAAGATGCAGTAACTGACTTAGCCAGTGCTAGTGAGGTCATGAGGAAAAGGACAGCCCCACTGTCCTGTCTGTCACCTGGTGAAGAGTGAGTGACAACTGAGGACACCGTTTTGGATGCCAAATCGGCAGAACCAGAAAAGGAAAACACATACATACCCTTTGGCCCAGCAATGTCACACCCAAGAATCTGTCCTGCAGTAATACTTGCACAAATGTTCAAGGACTCATGTACCAAGACGTCTGCTGCAGTGTCCACGCACCCCACAGACACTGACACACCACCTACTTCGCATACACTTCTCTACGCCTGAGACGCGTCACTGAACAAGACATAGGGAAAAAACTGTTCTCATAGGGAAGAAACAATAATCAAAACAAATAATTACATACCATGTAACTGACAGTGGTGACCTCTGAAACTGGGGGGTGGGGGTGGGGGAAGGGGGGACGACTTTAAATTTTGTTATGTCTTGCACGTCTGGAATGGTTTAACTTTTATAAGCATGTTAATTTTGTAATCAACCATGTTTAAAATAAAAGAGCCCTTGCCACGCAAAGGCCAATGAGCTAGTCAACTCCAGGGGGGGGTCTGTGTCCCTGGGACAGGCGACAGCAGCTGACACCTTTACCCTCCATCGTCACTAATGTGGGAAAGGCAAAGGCTACCCGCAAACCTCCTGTCCACACTGAAAACACTCTGCTAAGAGTCTTCCCTCTGGCCCTTTAAATTCGTGTATTACACATGTAACGCACAAATACATTCTTATTACGAAATTTAAGAAAATAAAGACTAAGGTATAAAAAAGTCAAAGCCCCTCCTTGCCTTTCTGGGCTGTCACCCTGGCCAGCCGCTCTTCTCTATGACACAAAGGGCACTTTTTAGAGTGAACGATCCTCTCCCAGGCTGAAAAGCCCAACCTGTAATATATCTACATCTATATTTAGATTATAGAATTAGATCCCAATTTAGCTGACTTTCATCTCAGAGCGGTGTGATGTTTCCCAGGACTGCCTGAATTAGATTTCCTACTAGTTAGAATTTCCTGTAAGCTGGGATTAAAAGCTCTCATTTCCTAGTTCCTAGTTGCCATCTTAATCATTACACAACACTTCAAAATTTCATAAGAAGTTTTGGAAATATTAATACGCTATCTCACTTCCCAACAATCTATAAAAGACAGGGAGAGAATGAAAGTCAGGAGCAGGGTTTAGATGAAATGCATTGTGTTGGGATTTGAGGAGACCTGGCTCTGCAGCCGTGGCTTTGGTCAGGTCACCCGTCCCTTCCTGGGTCTGATTCCTCATCTTTCAAATGAGGATTTGGGGCAATGTGGAGAGTATGCACAGAGCCTGTTCCATAAAAGCTAATTAGTAAATGTTGTTTTCCTTTCCCTCTTTCTTTAAAACTTTTTCCGATCCTGGGGCCCCAAAGAGGGGCTTCTGCGGGTGCTGGTAACGCTCTTGATCTGGCTGAGATCACGGATGAGCTCGGTTTGGGGAGGGTGACTGGGTGTGTACCTAATGAAGCATGCATCTTTCTGTAGGTATATCAACCCTAATTGAAATGGCCAAAGCAAAAAAGGACTTAGTCCCTTCAGTCCCCAACTCTCCCATCAGCGGGCTGCATCCTGGCGTTGGCTTGATGGGGAGGGGTTGAGAGAGACTCTGGTGGAAAACGCGTGCCTCCTAGGGGCTGTGACATGAGCGTGAGCCGAGTCCCGCTGAGGTCACAGAGCCACCGGGGGGGGGTCATGTCATCTAGAGGCCTTGTGTGTCCAGTGGGGAAGGACACACAAGGCCCCTGGTGAGTTCAGACTCACCTCCCAGGGGAGTTCAGACTACAGGGAAAATCCAAAGGTGCCCAGCCTCTGCCTGAGGAAGCCAGCCCGGCTTTCCACTCTGCCTGGACCAGGACAAAAGGAAGCCACCTGATTCTTCTCTCCTGAAATGTACCAGAATGTGGGAGCAGTGATTTCAGCTGCCTGAGAAGCAATCCTCTAAAACCCAGGTATCATTTTTAGAGTCAAATAAAGGAAGGCAGAAGCTGGCTAGACTTGTCGGTAATCAGAGCTTCTCACCTTAAGGTCACTGGTTGGAAGCCTGCTGGGGTCAGAGGTGACGGGAAGGTGTGGCTCCTTGCAGGCATCAGACATCTGAGTGTGGAAAAGGGGCAGCATCTGTTGGTCACCACGCAACGGGGCTCCTGGGCCCCTCCTGACACCCCCTCTGACACCCACCGATGCCTCTACAGACAGTGCCTGGGAGGGGTCCTGGGTCACCAGGGGCCGCCTCATCTGGGACACGCCCCTTCTCCCTCCCATCATGTCAGCACGCGACCTGCCTGCTGCCCATCGCACACCGGTCTAAATGAGACATGGGCCCTGCACTGGGCCAGGGTTCCTCCCAGGAGTTTTGGAAATGGAACTAATAAGGGTTGTGAGGAGGGAGGAATCTCTCTCTCTCGTTCAGTGGCTGAACCCAAACCCCTACAAAGAATGTGCTGAGAGTAAGTTCCACCACGAATGAGGCAGAACAGGCCACTGGTGAGCTAAAGTCAGGGGAGAGTCAGAGAGAGCAGATGTGCCCCCAGGTCGAAGCCTCCCTGGGCCCCCTTGCACTCTGGGCCCCTCCCAGGCTGTCAGCAGTGTGGGCTCCGGAAGACCACCCAAGCCCCACTCAGAACCAAGCCGATTCAAGCGAGGTAGGTTGGGGGTTCTTTTCCACTTCTGATGATCAGTATTTTTACACACCACATTTGCCCTGTATCTGAAATCAAAGCATCACCCACACCTCATAAATCCAGACAGAAGTGTCTCTACCTCTAGAAATGTGTCCACTCCAAATAATGGGCCTGCAATTTTCTTTCCTTCATCTTTCAGATAAATGCAACGCTACCTCTATTAATCCAGAAGATACATGCCAATGGCACTTGGTTGCCAGAAACATGTAAGCAATAAAACCGAGCAAAGGGCTTCCCTGGTGGCGCAGTGGTTGAGAGTCCGCCTGTCAATGCAGGGGGCACGGGTTTGTGCCCCGCTCCGGGAAGATCCCACATGCCGCGGAGCGGCTGGGCCCGTGAGCCGTGGCCTCTAAGCCTGCGCGTCCGGAGCCTGTGCTCCGCAACGGGAGAGGCCACAACAGTGAGAGGCCCCCGTACCACAAAAAAAAAAAAAAAAAACAAAAAAAAAAACCGAGCAAAAAATACTCTTTATGAGGATCCTGGGAAGACAGTTTACCAACACTAGAGGCTCTGTGCTTTTCCTAAAGGAATGCTTTGTTTTTGTGTCTGTGAGTCATGTGACTCATCTGGTTGCCCTCTTTACACTGGGTGCTAGGAAGCTCACAATCAAGTCTGTGTCTCATCACTATGAAGCATACAGTGTCTGGGGAACATAACTTTGGATGGTCACCCCACTTTTTTTCCTCCCTTTATTTCTTTTCCTTCCCCCCCTTTCTTTCTTTTCCTTCCCACTAGCTCCCAGCCTCACTGCCTTGCTTGTTACACCTTTGCAAGCCACCTGAAATCTTTTTGGAAGTAGGCAGAACACAACCAGCCAACAGGGCAGGGATGGCACAGTGGCAAGAACATGGTTTTAGGGTCAGATGAACCTGGACGCAGTATTAGCTCCACCACTTACCGGCCGCACCACCCTGGGCAGGCCAGGAACCTCTCTGAGCCTCAGTCTCCTCAGATGCAAAATGGGGAAAGTATATTTTCAGGGATGTTGTGACGATTTAATTAGCTGATGCGCGTGAATATGCTCAGCCTGGTGCCTGGCACAAAGTACGTGCTTAAGAAAAGTCACTTCCCCTTCTTTCCCCTGTACTGTTCCCTTGTCCCCTCTCCTCTTAACAAGGCAAAACTGGCAGAGATCCCACCCAAAGTCCCTGGACAGCCCTGGGCACCTCGGCACTCCCAGGAGAGGCCTGGGGGACCGTGGCCCACTCCTGGAGGTTAGGGTCTGCAATCCTGGGTGTGTGGCCCAATGTCCATTCCCCTGTACCCCATCTGGCTGGAGTCTGGCCTGTCTACACGAAGCCTGTATCAGAGATGGTGTTTCCCTCAATGACCACAGTGGGAGAGCCGCCTCCCCCGTGCGCCCCGCGGCCAGCTAGGTATGGCAAGGAGCTCTGTCTCTGAAACATCTGTAATGGAAGCACTGAAAGTCAAGGCTAGCTACTCCGAATGGTCTGTCCTACCCCAGGCCGGCCCGGCCCCCCATTCACCAGGACTCTGGGCCATTTTCTGTGACTGTCAGTCAACATTTGTTAGGAAAGCTAAAACTAATTTAAATTTTAACAAGCACGGCAATTAGAAAGGCCAATCTGCTACAGAGAGCATCACATAACACATTTGCAACCCAAATACAAATATTTCAGATTATGCCCTAAGTAGGAGTATCCATTTTAATTTCTGACATGGAAACTGAAGGCTCAATCCCGTGTCTGTTCATCTTGGTTTTCAAGAATATAACTTGGACCACAGCAAACTCCTGCAAGACAGGGCTGAACTCAAGAAAGGGAAAGGGAGGAGGTCCTGGTCTACCCTGTGGAATCCTGACACCGGGGGAGGGGAAAGTCAACGGCAGAGAAAGTGACTTTATTAGCGCAGGTCAAACGCCTCATTTTTCAGGGTAAATGCTAATATCAATGGATACATTTAAGGAGGCTCCAGGAGCCCACACTGCACACATTTTTCAACTAAAGATAGAAACTATGCTTAAAAAGCTAATTTGGTATTTTTAGAAGTTTGGGTTTCTTTGATCCCGCCAAAAGAGGCTTAAAAATTCAGCTTGAGACTATTTTAGTCTCTGCTTCACAACTTTGAAATAACTGGTACATCTTAAGTTCCTTTCAACCACTGAAAAGCAAACGATTCTACGAACCTGCATGCTGGAAAAGCTGAAAATTTAGGACTAAAAAAAAAAAAAAAAAAAAAAAAGTAAGTGAAATTTACAAAAGTATGATTTGGTCACTTTGGTTTGTAACAGAATTGGGCCTTCCCAATCTAGTCTCAAGCTTTCTTTAAGGCTGGGGGAAATCTGGGGGTCTATTCATTTAAGTTGGCTTCAGTAGCCTGACTTTCTTAGGGTGATGAGAGCCGTCAGCTGCTGGGTCCTCCCCATAACACCCCAGGCTCCAGCTCCAGGAGTTGTCAGGCCCACGAGGGGGCCTGGCCAGCCCTCTCTCCCCATGAGGGAGGGGGTGGGGAAAGGACACACAGGGAGGCCCAAGGCCACACAGCTGACGGGCTGCAGAGCCGGACCAGCCTCCGGGTTCCTCCTCCACAGCCTTGCCTCCCATCCGGCAGCAGGGACATCCCGGAAAGGCCTGAAGGATTCTCAAGACTCTTCCGGCGCCCTCGCCACCCACATATCCAGGGTTCTGAGCCACTTTAAAAGCAAAGGCCAAGCCTGGACAGGGTTGACCAGGAGAACCACTTGGGCCATCATCTTGGTCCCTTGATTCTCATACTTTGAACCTGCATTCGATAAGGGAATCTCCTACCGCTTTATTTTCAAGGGAAGATAGAGGGGGGGAAATGGATAAAACCCTAAGGCATTACAATTATTCCAAGTAACAGCGAATCTTCACACTGCATCACCCCAAGGATTCTGTGGGTGTCCCAGGCCTGCGACCTCATTTTACAGATGAGGAAACAGGTCCAGAGAGAGGAAATGACTTGTCTAAGATAAATTCTGGTTATTTGTTTCTGGGGACCCTTGACATATCTTTCCAGAAAGTGTGGTACCCATACTGTCCCTTCACATGGCTCGGATCATTTCAAGGATGTGGCTTAATTAAACAATTCAGCTAATAGAATGTGTGTTTGTGGTTCTACCACTGACAGATACACGCCCCAGCCAAGCAAGCGGAGTTTATTTCTTTAAAGCACTTGCAGGCCATTGTTTGCAAAAGAATCTGTGTCCAATGAACATTACACAAACAAGAAGCTTTTCAAAGCTCCTAAAACCTGCAGTGTCGAATCTTTTCCCACTGGAGACGGAATCCAAATTGTCAGCCTATCTCAGGTCTAGTGCGGTGTCTTAGAAGCTGTTAAGGCTTTATTAGCGTTCGAAAAAGACACTTAGCTAAGTTGCAAATGTGTTAAATGGAAAAAGATTCCAAACAGGCCCTTTCAAAGGCAGCTGCGACCCAAGTCCTGGGACTGGGTGCAGGCACTGGGACAGATGTGTCAAGTCCCTCTCTCATGGTGGGGACGGCCTGGCATGAGGCCAGCTCAGGGTAGATGCTCAGGAAAAGGTCCACGTCACGGCCTTCTGTAAAGGTCCCTCTACTCATCCATCCAGCCCGCCCTTAGGCATTATCCCAGCAGATCTCGGCCAGAATCATGCTGATGGCGTGCTGTTACCTGTTCAGAGGGAAGCCCTGTAGGATCACGGATTAAAACAGGTAAGAGAGCAGCGGTGGGTAATGAGCCCTGGGAGACACAGGGGGCAGCCACCAAGGCCACCCATGCCCTCCCTTCTCAACTGTGTCTCAGAGGGGACTTTGGAATATCGAAGCCGGGGCACATGGCAGCACCGAGGGGCCCCAAGCGCGACTGGGGAGTCGGCCAGCCAGGCCCTGCCAGTTATCAGCTGTGTGACGAAAGGCAAGCCCCTCGCTGCTCACCGCCACCTGCCCCAGAGTGGCCTTTCCGGGGCACAGATCGGATCAGGTCACCACCGCGCGTGAGAGAGAAACCGGGTCCTGATCACCTAGCACAGTCTCTGGTCACCGTGAATGCTCGGGACATTGGGGCACAAAAAGGCTCGTCTGAGGAAAGACACTCACAGACACAGGACAGTCACCTCGAAAACCGTGAGGACAGCTGTTGGGGGGAAAAAAAGCATCTATAAACCCAGGCACGGCAGCCCCCCCCCTCGCATTACTTCTCCCTCTCACTCCAGCTCCTGCCAAGGACACAGACTGCCTGCTGGCAAGTGCCGCCTGAGGGGAGCCCTGGCACCCACTGGGGCAGGGCACAGCCGTCCCACCAACATCCTTCCCTCCCTCGACAGCCCTCCACGGGGACACCCCCCACGCACCGGCCTTCTCTCTCTCCTCCTCCCTCTCTTGCTCCATAAGCAATAAAGAGCTTTTCGATCACATCACACACATTACCCCATGTCTTCCCCGTGCCCGAGAGTCCAGCGATACAGGACGGCTCACCACTCCCTGCAGACTATACTTCCCTTCCTCTAGAATGTTCCCCACTTTAAATGCTAGTAGCCAGTGAAAAACACAGGGTCAAGGGTCAAGACAGCCCCAAACTACGGAAGGTAAGCTTTTACCCTCTGAGAATAAAACCGTGGAAAAAATAAGAGTGAGATGAGCCACCCATTAAAGGGACTCACGCTAGACCAGGATCTAAAAATGGGTGGCTGAGAAGTCTCAGTCAGTCCAGCTGCGGCGAACTGGGCATGGCCTCTGGGGCCCGATGGGAAGTGAGTTGACCACGCTGGGCTCCGGGAGCAGGTGGCAGCAGGTGGGAGGCACAGTGGGGCTCTGGTACTGGCGTGGGCACTGGTGGGAGATGCTCTTGCTGCTAGTGGTCTAGCCCAGGCCCCCAGCCACAAAGGTCCTCGGGCCCCCACGAAGCCTTCTGACCTGGATGGATTTCCATCAGGGACCCGCCTGAAAGGTGGGAGAGCCAGCCTGGAGGAGGTGAGGGAAGGAACCCGCTGACAATGGCACCGGGTCACTGGGCTGCCAGCGAGGCTCCTGTCTGAGTCTGGATGCCTGAATCTACCCTCCAGGGACCTGCTGGCTCGAGATCAACTGGGGGTGGGCTGAGGGGATGGACACGCTTCCTGGTCAATATCTCCAGATAACACCCCCTGACGCCCCCTAACTGGAGCAACACCCACTGGGGCAGCTCACCCTGGCGGGTGGAACTCAAATATTATCTTCTCAGATCCCCTAGTTGAAATTAACCTCTCATTTGGGGGTTTCAAAACCATTCTGCCCCTCACTGCCTTTTATCAGCTTACACTGGTACTATACCATATTGTATCTTTAAAAACCACATGTCTGTTCTCAGGTCTGCCCCCTGCCTGGCACTGTGAGGTGCCAAGAGCGGGGACCGATTTGGGACCCAGAGTGCTGGTGTCCAGCGCAGACAACCACCAGTGTCCACGAGAGAGACGCACCCAGAGATGCTTCCTGGGCTCCGGGCTTCTCCCTAAATCTCAGTAGCAAGTGGTGCATCTTCTCTGCACATCGTCACCTCCTCTGATCACTGGGAGTTACGTGGATGTCAAGCCTCTGCCACATCAGTAACCGATGCTTACGTGCCCTTACTCGGGGCCACACTCTGCTCTAAACGCTTATCTGCACGGACTCATTGAAAGTGCGCGGCATGGGCTTCCCTGGTGGCGCAGTGGTTGAGAGTCCGCCTGCCAGTGCAGGGGATGCGGGTTCGTGCCCCAGTCGGGGAAGATCCCACATGCCGCGGAGCGGCTGGGCCCATGAGCCATGGCCACCGAGCCTGCGCGTCCGGAGCCTGTGCTCCGCAATGGGAGAGGCCACAACAGTGAGAGGCCCGCGTACCGCAAAAAAAAAAAAAAAAAAAAAGCGCCTGACAATGTCCTGGTCACCCCCGTTTTTTCAGTTCAGGACACGGAGGCATGGCGTCCTCAAGTCACTGTGCAGTGAAAGTGCTGGAGCCGGGTGCAAACCAGGGAGCTGGCCCCTCATTCCACACCGGACGGCACCAAGCGCCCTCTTCGATGCTCAGAATGTCCCAATAAAACCAGGTGCCGCAAATTCTTCCCCTCTCAACTCTCACAGTGAAGGTCATGGACAGGGCACCGTTCACGGCCTGAGGAGGACGCTTTTGAAAAGGATGATCCCAATTTTGTAAGCACATTAAAAACTGGAAGAACTACCTTGTATCTTCACTGCATAAAGACGGCAGAGGCCTTCTCTTCCCAGGGATTTGAGACTGCTAAGACCTCAAAACTCGAAGACAGCCCCCAACATGATTAAATATCTAATTTTTATTATGTCCCAACAGACCTGTTTTAGATAGGTCACATTTGTGATGCATTAAAGCTGTATTCTTTGTGGATTCCACTTATAACTGATAGCTCACCAGGGCCCTCCATGGAATCACTGTGGACACAACACTGATGCCCATTCCCATGAACCTGAACATGAGCTGATTACCCCGGGCGGCTGTGGGGGGCTGGCGGACGTCGCAGCTCTCGCGGGATCCACAAAGCTGACGCAGGAAGGCAGCCCTAACTACACGCTGCTGCGTGAGGAGGACACGGTTCCTCACACACAGACCTGCCGCCCCCAGGACGTGCAGAGGCAAAGCGTGGGCACGACTCTCCTCCTCGGCTGGAAATAAGTTCATCATCGTGCTCTCTGGGGTGGGCCTGACATAGAACAAAAGGTGTGACAGTGGGCTTCCCTGGTGGCACAGTGGTTGAGAGACCGCCTGCCGATGCAGGGGACACGGGTTCGTGCCCCGGTCCAGGAAGATCCCACGTGCCGCGGAGCGGCTGGGCCCGTGAGCCATGGCCGCTGAGCCTGCGCGTCCGGAGCCTGTGCTCCGCAACGGGAGAGGCCGCGGCAGTGAGAGGCCCTCGTACCGCAAAAAAACAAACAAACAAAAAAAAGGTGTGAGGGCCCTGACGAAGGGCAAAGGTGGGGAGGGCCCTGACGAAATCCACCGTCACCGTGAAACCTTACACACGCCCACACTCACACCCACACACCGTGAAACCACAACATGACAGCACCATTAAAGTTCACATACACAAAAGCACACACACGCACACTCAAATACCATGAAACCACACACACCCCACCACCATTAAACTCTACATACACCCACACGTACACCTAATTACCATCAAACCACACACACACACCCCATCACCATCAAACCCTACACACACACACATACACCTAAATACATGAAACCACAGACACACACGCACCCCATAACCATCAAACCACACACACCCCATCATCACTAAACCCTACACACGCACGCACACACACACGCACACACACACACACCACCATTAAACCCTACACACCCACACGTACACCTAAATACCATTAAAGCACACACACACCCCACATCACCATCAAACTTATACACACACCCAAATACCACTAACACCCCCCCCACACACACATGTGTTGGGAAGGGAAAGGACCCCTCTCCTCCTGCTTCACAAGCCCTTCTATTTCTTTAGTAGGCTGTAGGAAAGAGATCGCTCTTCTGCTGTGGTCCAAATAAAACTGTCCTCCATGGGAGGCCTGCAACCAAACAGGTGGGCTGGTAGACGGCTGTGGCCCTTCCAACTCTGACACAACGACAGTCCACTGCCTGGGGACGGTGTGAAGGCACTGAGGTCGGCTTGCTGGATCCGGAGCCTGTGCAAAGTCGTCACAACCACCTGTGCCAGTACTTCCACAGCGTGTCCCGTGGAGCTGAGGCTTCTACGTGCAGGTGGGTGTTTTTGTGATCAAACGAGTACGATGGCAAAAGAGAAGGGGAAACTTTGGAGAAAACAAAGCCAGCACTCTCTGCTTTGACTTCTCAGAAGCCGGGTGTGTTTTGAGCCATTCTATGCCCTGAGCCAATACCAGCCATGACAATGACAGCAATAATAATAGCCAACAGGCACCAGGCACCTACCAGGTGCCAGCTACTGTGCTGAGTACTTTATTTGTATTAACCCATCTAATTCTCATAACAACCCAAAGAGGGAAATTATTCACAGCCGAGATGGCTGAGACACAGAGGGGGTTAAGTGCTTGCCCAGGGTCACACAGTAACTGGCAGGACCAGAATCCCCACTTTGCAGCCTTTAACCACAACTATGCGCTGCTTCCTGGGCATCTGGGGAGCCTGTGTTAAATCCACGGACAAAGCCCCATCGTGGACCGGGCCCCGGTCCTCGGCGCCCAGTGCTTCCTAAAGTCACCTGGTCACTAAGCCTTTCTCCCAGGAACGCCTTTTGCAACTCGGCCTCTTTGGAACACGCTTTGGGAAACGATCATTCAAACCAGTCTGCTGTTCAGTGTAACAAGAAGAGTGCAGGCCTTGGTCACCAAGACTGGGTCCAAATTCCTGCTCTACCATTTTGTGATTTATCTTTGAGCTTTGGGTTCTTTGAAGGTGATATAGGGACAAAATAAGCCAACCTATATCGCAGGGCTGCAGAGAAGGTAAAGTGAAATTACATGAGTGAAGGGCCGGTTAAGATACTGGCCTGTGCTGATGGGCAATAAGCAACTGGTAGCCTTACCATGGTTACTGTTCCATTTCAGACAGGGAAACTGACAAGTTAGTGGACCAAATCAGGACTGGACCCGGTCTGCCACTCCAGCCCTGACCCTCAGCTTTTCCTTTCTTCCACATAATGTCCACCTGCCTCTGCTCTCCACCCCATAAGCAGCAGCAATGACCTCTGAAGAGTGAGAAGAGGCGAGGGGAATGCCAGGCCCTGGACCCAGGGATGAAGTACCAGGCCCCAGAATGGGGGCAGGATCTGCATCCGCCTTGTTGGCCATTCCCACCGCACACTGCCCCCGCCCCAGCACCCAGTATGAAGAGATGAAGAAATGAGTGCGGGGATGAGCAATTAACCAACATGATTTCTCCCCCACCCGATCAGCAGCACAGTACCACTTAAAAGGAGAGGACTGGCTGTCCAAGTACAGTGGGGCCAGCACACTTTCTGGCACTAAAATTGGTGGCAGGGGTAACGGCTACAGGGAGGATTTTCCTGCGGGGTGAGACAAGGGGATGGTTTTGGAGAAAGTGGCAGGTGACAGCACAGCAGGCACTGGGAAAAACCGCAGGATGTAGAGGGCAACAGTCAAGGTAGGAGCAAGAGCCCTAGAGGGGAGTGAAGAGGGAGACCCCAAAGGCAGAAAAGAGGCACACGTTACAGCCACACCTAAACAGGAAGTGCCTCAGGCCAAATATGAAATCTGAAATTGATGACTAATCCTTGTAACGAAAGGGAGGGGTCAAGAATTATGAAAGAGCTGGAGAAACCCACTTCTCCTAGAAAAGAATACTCAGCACACTTCTCCCATCCTCTTATGCATGTCAGGGGGACACGTAAATGTATCCACTTCCACATGCCTGCAAACCGGATTCCATGGCTCACAAGGGCAAAACAGAAGATACATAACAATTCGTTATCTCTGGTCTCTACAGGCTGCCGAATACATTCTACACTAAATAGACATTCTAGACATCTTACGCTACATAGAAACGCGAGATTAATACACAATAGCTTTAGCTGAAGTCAGGATCAAATTTCATTACCAAAAAATGTAGGCAGGAGGTCCCAAGAGGGCAGAGCAATTCGAGACTCTGCTCGGGGATATTTCGCTTTGGTCGCTACCGTTTCTGTGCAGAGTCCCGTTTTCTCTGCCAGATGAAAACAGTGTTGAAGGGAAGACGAACCAGGAAAATATTAAAAAGATGAAATCAATACGTTTGTCCTTTTAGTTCTTCAAGCATCTAATTCTCACCTGTACTGGGTGGGGAAGCGGGGGTGGTGAGGGGCTGTTGTTTTGTTTATGAATTTATCTTTTCGATTACAGAAGTAATGTAAGGGCATGGCAATGTATGCTTAAAGCACAGAAAAGTATAACAAAGACGAAAAATTACTCCAAGTCCCACGCCCTAAGGTACCCACTTACTATTTTGGCATAGATCCTTCAAGTATTTTTTTCTGTGCGTTTCTTTTATAATTGTAATAATATACCCTATATACTCCCTAAGCTGCTTGCTTTCTTTGTTGAAGCCTGCCCAGACACTTCACTCTCTCTGCAAACATAATTTTTAATGCTTGTATAACACTTCTGAGAATGGCTACTCCTGGCTGCTTTCTGACATATACTGCTTTAGTTCTAATATTAATCAGTATGGTGAGCAAACCACTGAACAAACAGAAAATAATATGCATACTACAAGTCTCCAAGTGGGGCTAGTGTGCAATGCTTCCCAAATGGTTTGGGCAGATTACATTTTAATGTAAGAATGATAATAACAATAATAACTAATATTTCTAGCTAGCTTAGAGTTTCTAAAGCACTTCCACCTGCATTTAGCTCATTCGAGCCTCACAGCAACCCTGTACAGGAGCTCTTTTTCTGTCTACTTCACAGACAGAGAAAACCAAAGATTAGGGGTTAAACGATGTTCCCATGCTCACGCTGCCAGAAGTGACGCGGGACACAGAGGTGGGACCTGTCACCACTCTCCCGATCTCTCTCTCTCTCTCTCTCTCTCTCTCTCTCTCTCTCCAGGTCTCTATGTATATGTCTCTATCTACTACCCCACTGGTATTTCAAACTCTCTAAATTCCAAGCTCATTCTACATCTATGCCCCCAAAAAATCCCTTTTGGATTCTCATTAATGGTGCCACCTACAACAGCCCCAGCCAGGAAGCTCCCTCCTCCCTCACCCCTATGTCCAACCACCCCCAAAGCCCAGGCCCCACTAGGCCTTCGCTGAGCTCATCTTCTGTCACAGGGCACGGTAAGGGACCTTTAATGTACATCAGGAGGGAGGGATGGATCTTCATACACTACACACTCTGTCACCACGACACACTGCCTCACAATGGAAGTAAAGTTGTAGTAAATGCACAGGGAGAAAAAAAATCTTCTGTCGCACTGAATTCTCTTTACGTGACCAGGTGCTTTAAAAATAACAAATTAAAAAAAAAAAGTATTAAGGGCTCATTACGAATTTTATCTGAAGCCACGAGTTCCATAGCTTTCCTTGATAAGAATAAGAATCTCGCAATTAATCATCCAATTAATTTCCAACTCTCCTTTACAAAATGAATCTCATTAGTGAAAACTGGAGTGGGGCAAGACAAACACAGTGAACCTCACTCTAAGCTGAAGAGATAGTGAGCGATGCGACTGACAAGCACATTAGCGTAAACACAGTTAGTGACCACCGTCCAGAGCGGAAGTGGCGTCTAGCCGAGGCCGGCTTCAACAACCGGGCAGCCATAAAGTGCTCTCTCAAGTTCATTTCAAGGGACCAAGCTATTACACAGCCACTGTGCCAATTTAAGGCGTCTCGATGGCATTCGAGTCTTATTAAAACAGCAAACCTATTCTTTTAAAAAGAAAAATGGTATTCAAAAAGCACTACTAAATTAATCTATTTATTGCCCTATAAAGAGTCAAGGATGTAACTATGTGTTAAAGGGCTGGGCTTCCCTGGTGGCGCAGTGGTTGAGAGTCCGCCTGCCGATGCAGGGGACACGGGTTCGTGTCCCGGTCCGGGAGGATCCCACATGCCGCGGAGCGGCTGGGCCCGTGAGCCATGGCCGCTGAGCCTGCGCGTCCGGAGCCTGTGCTCCGCAACGGGAGAGGCCACAACAGTGAGAGGCCCGCGTACCGCAAAAAAAAAATAAATAAATAAAATAAATAAATAAAGGGGCCACAGGTTGTACCATGTTCAAACAGAGAATCCGTCCACAACGAAATCCTCCACAGAAAGTCCCCCCATTAATTAGGCAATGAAAACAGCAGCCTCCCCGAATCAAGCAGGAACAAACAGGAAAGAAAAGAATATACTTCTTGTGAGGGGGGAAAAAAAAATATGTGCACACAAAGAAATGAAAGGCAATGCGCTCCACCCTCAGTATAATCAACAGAAATAATTAGAGATCTTACTTGGGCTTCCATGGTTTCTGCTCCCTGCTCTAAGGGACGCCGTGGGGGCGGGGGCGGGGGGGCGGGCAGGGCACCCGGCCTCCTCTGCGCCCGTCCCGGGGCAGGAGCGCCCTCTGCTCTGGAAAAGCCAGGTGCTCGGGGGAACAGAGGAAGCTTCTCCTTCGATGGGGTGGGGTGACAAGGAATGGCAAACAGCACTGGGGGGTGGGTTAAAGAAAGCGGGGGGGGGGGGGCAGAAAAAGGGGGCGACTCAGAAATGGTGACGCCAGGCGAATGGCCCTGTCACAGCCACACTCCCTCTCCTGTTACACACACACACACACACACGTACACACACACTCAGGTGCAGTGAACATTCTGAAAGAGAGTCTGGTTTTCCTTAAAATAAAGGTATCATCTCCTTCTGATATAAAAAGAACGCTCTCTAGCATAGATGCCCCAGCGAAAGCCTCAGTGTCACCACAGGCTCCCTTTTGGTCGCCCCTCCCACCGAGTCAAGTTTGTCTCCTCAATGCTCTGGACTCTCGCTGCGGCCTCGGCCGGCCCTGAGCTGGCTGGCAGGGGCGACCTTCACCCCTCTCAGTTCCTCCTGGGTTCCCATGACACCCCGTTTCCACCCTCCCGGAGACCCCCGCATTGGCAGGCACGCCCTCCCTGACTCCAGCGCTGCGTTTCTCGGCCCCGTGTGCCCCCTCCCACCGCCAGGTCCCAGGCTCCCGGGAGCGGGACTGTTTTTACCCACTTTCACGTCGGTCGCACTTCACACGGAGTCTGGCACACGGCTGGGGCTTCAACCACAACGACAAGAGTAGGAGCGATAACCGCAGATGGTCTGCACACGTGTTCCCGCCAGGGGCTGGAGGAGTACCTTGTCTCATTTCATCACCCCAACAACTCTAAGAGGTGGACACCCCCATTTTACAGACGGGGACACTGAGACTTAGAGGCTGGTATTCTCGCCCAGGGACCACAGTGAGTAAATGGCAGGCTGAGATTCCAGTCTTAACCTCTGTTTCCCACTTAAAGATGCCTGGTGAAAAAAAAAAAAAAAAAAAATGCCTGGTGAATGGATCACCACATACCAGAGCCTTCCAAAAAGATTCTTTTCTCTTTTGCAAAAAGTTGAACATTTTTTAGTTATTGTGTTCAAATTAAAGAGTAATAACATTCTCACTACAGAAAATCTGGAGAATATAGAAAGGCATGACAAAGAATTTTTTTAAAAAAAAATCAGTCTCACACCGTCCAGAAATAATCCCTGCTAAGACTCTGAATTATCTTCTTCCAGTCTTTCTTCTACGTACCTATGTACACGAGGCCTTCTGTATACATAATACGTATTTTTATATACTATGCTGAATGCGTATGTATTCATGTCGTTTATTATTTTTGTTTATTTCTCTTTCATAAAACTAGGGTGATATAGTATCTTAGTTTATGTCATGATCATTTTCCATGTTATTAAATATTCTTGGAGAAGAGTATCAGTTACATGATCATTTCATTGGACGAATTTAACATAAATTAACGATTCCCGTCTATTGGACATTAGGCTGCTCCCATGTTTTGTATTATAAACAACTCTATAGTGAGCATTCTTGCTCCCAAAGCTTTGAGCACGTTTCTCATTTTTCTCCCTGAGGGGGGAAAAGAAAACCGGATTGTTGAGTCAATGGAGTATGTTTAAGGTCACTGTTTCCAGAAAGGTCTGAACTAACATTCCTATTAGACCATTTCACAAAGTTTTCTGGGGGAAAAGCTGGATTCCACAATCCATTTGATTTCTTAACGCTGATCTACTTTGCCATCAAGTCATGAACCATCCATTCTTTGACGAGTCAGGTTACAATTTTGTGTATCTGGTGTTGTAAGCTGGTAAGTTAGCTGGTGATAAATATAACCGGTATCTGCAAAAGGCCATTCCCAACCCAGAAATGGAAATGACCTAAGCCTGGCACGGTCGAGGGTGCGGCGTAACGGGGGCCCTGCGATGCTCCTGTCGGACGTGGCTGTGTGCGCAGCATCCCTCCTGTGAGGTGTGGGGAGACGCCCTCGCTTTCCTTTCTGACTTTTAGAAACAAGGCTTGCTTGGCAAGTCCCGGCTGCTTTAGGGTGGAGGGTAGGTCGTGACTCTCAGCTCTGTCGCACATTGGCCCCCCGTGGGCAGCTTCAAATCCCAGGTCCCAGCCTGGGCCCCCAACCTCTGCTGCTCCCTCACGTGACTGCCCTTAGCGGGTCCGGCTCCTCGGCCCCTTCCCAGGCCAACCGAGCTCTGAGCCCTGGGGCCGGGGTATCTGGTGATGGGGCCAGCAGTTGGCTGCAGCCTGGGACTCCTGAGCTGGAGTCCTGGGCCGAGCCGGCTGTTGGGGACGGCGGAGGGAGGCCCCAGCTCTGCCGATCACCAGCTCAGGGGCTTGGGTGAGTCTCTCGGTTTCCTCACCTGTGAAATAGTCAGGAAACTATGCCCGCCTTACAGGGAGTTGTCAAGACTAAGTAAGAGAAGGAATGTAAAGGGCTCAGCACGGGTTTACTGCCTTCATTACTGACAAGTGAGAGGCTCCTCCTCCTTTACCCCTTCCCGGTGGCAGCAGAGCCGGGAGCAGGGGACCCAGCAGGGAGAAGGGACAAAGTGGGTCCCACGTTGTCTTCTCCCTTCCAGGATTCTGCACTTAAACAGCTCCCCGGTTGAAATACTCACGTGTGATCCAGTTTTTACTTGGTGAGACTCCTGGCATCAGCACCAGGGAAGCCAGAGCGCCGTGGAGCTGGGTCCTGCCCAGCAGAGAGCGCGGCACACAGGCCCGGGTGTGCATCCTGGCTTCACCTGCGGATGCGGTGCAACCAGAAGCAAGTCCCTGTCCGTCTAAGCCTCAGCCTCCTCTCCCTACGGGGAGAGCACGGCACCTGCCTTGCAAGGCCGTTTTGCACGTGAAATTAAATAAGACAGCAAGGTACCTGCCTAGACGCCAGGCATTATGCCTGGCAGATAAGAAGGGTGGCAGTAATAAAATAATTACAACTAACATTTGTTGAGCCCTTACTTAGAGTCACATTCTGAAAAGATGCTCATTTCACTGGTTAAGTTTTCCAGAACCAAGAGCCTAACGCATTTAGGACGTGCTGATCGTGAAGAGGATAAAAGGTCAACGAGAGATGCCAAGCTTTAATTCCAATACTACAGTGATAAGTGAACTAACGTCTTTTTTTTTTTTTTTTTTTTTGTATTTTCCAGGAGGAGGCTCTTAAAAGTCAAGGCCATGCGTCCACTTCAACCGTCAGTGTCATGAGACGAAACAGGCATCATCAGGTTCAACTGTGTTCTGGCACTGGCCTGAGCCCGGGGCCTCGAGTCCAGCTGATCCAGGCTTTATCTATATTTGGTACATGATGTCAACCCAGAACATCTTATTCCTTCACGTTTAATAAACCAGCTTAAGACATCATTACTCACCACCCCGGTGGATTCATTTTGAAACTCTGAAGGCGGAGAGGGTACACCTCACATTTCTTACTAAAAGAGAAGTAGCTTAACCATCCACTGCTAAAACGTGAACTGCCACAAATATCTTTTTGGGGGGGGGGCGGGGCGGTTGTGCAATTCCCACACCAGCTCACTTTATGATTTTTACAGACAAGAAGGTTGAAAACAGATACACAAGAAAGTTTTTTTTTCTTCTAATAAGCACCTTTCTACAAGAAGCTACCAATTATGAAAACCAGAAATGCATTTAAACGCTTCTTATTGCACCAAGCAGAATGTAAGCCGCTTTTATTTATTGCTTTTATGAAAGGGAGGGAGGGAGAGCAGAGTAAAATTTCCTTTTTCTTCTGTAACGAGGTGAGTCACAATTTCCAAACATCAA
This sequence comes from Monodon monoceros, assembly GCF_005190385.1. Classification (NCBI taxonomy): domain Eukaryota; kingdom Metazoa; phylum Chordata; class Mammalia; order Artiodactyla; family Monodontidae; genus Monodon; species Monodon monoceros. The sequence continues at coordinate 78,712,708 of NW_021703769.1, forward strand.
TCAATCAGTGAGTCAGAGGCGGCGAGAGGAGGAAATGACCCAGAGGCTCCCACCGTGAGCCTCTCCAGAACCCGGCCGAGCCAGGAACTCCCGGTGGGGACTCGACTTCCCTGTCCTCGCACCTGGGGACCAGGCGCCTCCATCAGACTCCAAGAGCCACGCCCCAAGCGTAGGGTTCCTTTGCTCATTGAGCAAACTCAACAAATATTTCAGGGTGCCCACTGTGTGCTGGGAATACAGAGAAGAATAAAATGGCGCCATCTGAGGAGTCCCCATCCAAGCCATTAACTGCATCATGACACACATGAGAAGCACGGGCAGGTACAGAAGCGCAGAGGAGGAAAACCCTGCAGGTGGGGCAGTGGTGGGGCTGGGACCAAACATGCTTCCGAGACAGGGAACACCTGGGTTGAGTCATGAATGACTAGAAGTTTGGGACGAGGCCGGCGGCAGCAAGAGAAGGGAGCTGCTCCAAACGGAAAGGCTCCTGCGCAGACGCATGGGTTGGGGAAAGGATGCCACGTTCCAGAACCTACAGGTAGTTCACCTGGAGCACAGAACGTGCTAGCGAGGGAGGGACATTGGACAGACACCAGCTCTCGAAGGGCCTTCCATCCCTGCTAATGTTGGCTTTGTTCCTGGGGTGTTCCTGAAGTGTGCTCTGTGCTTCTGCATCAGGGGTGTCTCACACCTTAGCCGGCAGGTAGGGCTGGTTAAGATGCAGACTGTGGGGCCACCCCCAGAGCTCCCAATTCATCAGGTCTGGAGCGGGCACAGGTGATGTGATGCTGCGGGTCTGGGACCACACTGAGGACCGCTGTTGTGTAAGGGCAGGGCTCAGCATACCCAATCTAGCCCACAGCCTGTTTTACTTTTCTACACGAAATATTGCTGGACCATGGCCATCAATTCACGTATTATCTATGGCGACTTCCCAGCAGAGTTGAGTAGTTGCAAAGAGACCGGATTGCCCACAAAGCCTATGGTATTTTACCACCTGGCCCTTCACAGTGCAAGTCTGCCAACCAACCCCTGCTGTTGGTTGTTCTAGGTGATGAGGAAAAAACCATGATAATTTTGCGCCGGTTCGTTTTGGGTGATACTGGATTAATCAACGCTCGGCACGCTTCTTTCCTCCAGGACTTTTCAGAGCCTTTAATACCTTACTTTTCTGGGTGTTCCCAGCAACACAACATTAGTCTGTGAGATGCCACTACAGGATTTTAACGGAGGTTCATCGATAGACTTGTCTCTTAGGAAAACCGCCCAAGGGCAGACAGACTGGAAAGGAATGAAAGTGGAAGTCAGGAGACCAGTTAGATGGTTGCCACGGTAACTACACAGGACGTGACAAGTATACGCACTAGGGCAGGGGTCAGCAAACTTCTTCTGGAAAGGGCCAGAGAGTAAATATTTCTGGCTTTGCAGGCCATGATGTCTCTGTTGCAACCAGTCAACTCTGCCCTGGCAGCACAAAAGCAGGCAGACACAACAGGCAAACAAGCGCGTGTGGCCGCGTTCCAATAAAACTTTATTTACAGAGTCTCAGTCTGGGATGATGGATGGTGGCAATGGTTGCACAACCACCTGAATGTTCTTAACACCCCCGGACTGTACGCTCAAAATGGTTAAAATGGTAAATTTTACGTTAGGTATCTTTTATCACAATTAACAAAAACAAAAAACTTTATGGACACAGAAATTTAAATTTCTTTTTTTAATTAATTAATTGATTGATCGATTATTTATTTATTTATTTTTGGCTGCATTGGGTCTTCGCTGCTGCGCACGGGCTTTCTCTAGTTGCGGCGAGCGGGGGCTACTCTTTGTTGCAGTGTGCGGGCTTCTCATTGCAGTGGCTTCTCTTGTTGCGGAGCACGGGCTCTAGGCGCATGGGCTTCAGCAGTCGTGGCACTCGGGCTCAGCAGTTGTGGCTCGCAGGCTCTAGAGCGCAGGCTCAGTAGTTGTGGTGCACAGGCTTAGCTGCTCCACGGCACATGGGATCTTCCCGGACCAGGGCTCTAACCCGTGTCCCCTGCATTGGCAGGCGGATTCTTAAGCACTGCACCACCAGGGTAGTCCCGAGAAATTTAAATTTCTTAGTTTCCACATATCATAACATACTCTTGTTTTCTTTTAACCATTAAAAAACGTAGACACCATTCTTGGCTCGTGGGGCACGCAAACACAGGCGGTGTGCTGGACGTGGTTTGCCGACCCCGGTACAGGGCAGTGGGCACAGAGGAGGCAGCAGATGTGAGAGCCGGTCAGGAACTCCCATCAGGAACTGGTGACTGACTAGCTGAGGGGGAGGGAGGAATCCGGGCCCCCGTCTCTGGGCTGCCGCGCCCCATCCTCCCCATTAGGGTCTGGGAATTGTGAAAGCAGGCAGGTGGGGTCCAGATGCCCAGCCAGCACGTGAAAGGAAAGGTCTGGGGCTCAAGAGAGAAGCCGGGTCCTGATGGACACGCACGGGGGACACCAGCACCCCCGGACAGGTCCGCACCTCGGCTGCCAGCCCCTGAGGGTCATCGGTCTCCTCCAAGGGTCCCTGTCTGCACCTGGGGACGCCTGCCTTCTCCTTTCAGAAGCCCCTCCCCTCAGTGACTGTGCCCTGCGGTCCCCGGCCTAGCAGAAAAAGAAAATAGTCTGTCTTATCCAAAATAAACCATTACCATGCAACCCAGTCAGTGGTTGGGGGTTGAATAATGATCAATGCCTCTCAAACCATCTGTAGGGAAGGACGCGCCACAGATTTCTAAATTTCCAATCTGCTGTGGACTGGTATTTTTATAAAATACAATAAACACGCCACGTGGATGTCACCGCAATATCGAGAGGCTGCGAACGTTTCTCAACGCCCGCTCTGAACCCCTGTGCTTATCTAGTTGCAGGCCAATAACGGCCGTTCCCTGGTCCTCGGGCCGCACTCTGACACACTTTGAGTGGCACACTGGCCTAGATCATGCCTCCTGAAGTTTCTCTGCTGAAAAGAGCAAAATGTACAACCCAACCAGGCCAGCCGGCCCAATCCCCCGGGGACAAGCCTCTCTGGAACGCTGGGGACCTCGCTGTGTGCCAGCAGGAAAACCAACTGCCACCGCCGCCTCACAGACTGGAGGCCGGAGGAGAAGCTGTGGCCGCCCGTCTGGGGCACAGACCAGACCCTCGGCGGTTGCGCTGGCCGGCAAAGCCACCAGAGCGCCCGCCCCAGGGGGCCTCAGGGAGACAGAGGGCTGGGGCCACTCCCTGCTCTCATTAGGAGATCGGACAACGCACGCGCACGCCGAAAATCTACAGAACGGGCAACCTTCGCAGGCTGCTCCTTATCTTAAACCCTCACCTTTATTACACAGTCCCAGGGCATTTCGGTCTCCTAAGAGACGCTGATCCCTGCAGTGAATCTAGGGCACAGAGGGAATGCACTGCTCACTCCATCGGGGCGGACATGAGTGTTGCATTTAAGAGACGTAATTGCAAATCATCTCAGAAACTGCTCGGCAACTAATTGTCGTTATAATACCAAGTTTACATTGCCAAAATAATGGACAAATATCGCCATGTAATAGAACAGCACAAAAATGGTAATTTTACTATGGAAAGTTGGAAGTTGCCATTTCAAATTAGCAGAAGCTGTGAAGTGGGCATTACTGACAATGTGAATATAGTAATTGGGGCTGATTTCTTGGCGCCTGGCCGAATCCGGCTGCCTGGTCCTGTGAGTTAATTATAGCTCTGCTAACGGAGCGGGAACACTTAGCAAAGAGACGCAGAGATAAAACTCTGCTCAGGTCTCTCTACAGATGAGGCAAAATGTGAATGTTTTGGCTAGCGATCTGGTGCAACAGACGTTATTCCCAATTAATATCTTGAGCAGCGGCCCTAAGAAAATACAGACATTTTCCTGCTGGGGGTCAAAAATCTGCAGAGGCCAAACTTTGTGAGGGTGTCCTCGCTCACCCCAAACCCGTCTTCACACTTTCCGTGCTGTTGATGGAATGGCTGAGTCGGTCATCTTAGCCTACGTCCAAAAATATTTAATTTACGGCTTGAAAAGTTGCCTTTAAAAAAAATTCCAGAAATCAAAATACGGGATTCTTCCCAAATTAGCTGTATCCGCAGACTGAGTGTTATTTCACTGTAGACTTAAAAAAATAATACATCCTTCTTTCAATTTCAGAGATTTTACGGTGTCCTTTCAAATTCAGGACTGGATTCTTTCCTTCCCTCCGCCCGAGGCACTGCCTATCGGGTCCATCAGCACATCCCACACGGATCAGCTCCTTTCTTCAGGAAACGGGTGGACTCAGGCACAGCACTAACTAATGGATTTGCAGGGAAAACGTTCAAGCCCGGGGTCATTCCTGGGAGAGTGAGATCATTTGGAGTGAAGTTAGTCACGTTTAGGTCTGTCACCAAAGCATCTGAAATAAAGGCTGGTCACCGAGTGCTTGGTCTTCAGACCTGCTTCCATCCTCCTCACCCACCGGCACCGTCCCCCCCCCAACCCGCCCCGCTGCAAACAGGGCCTATGAGCTGACGCTTTCGCGCTTGCCTTCGCTCTGCACCTTCTGCTTACCGCCGAGCCCGCAGGGAGACTGGTCCAGGAGCACTGCCTCTTCGGGCTGACTTGACACGCGCCCCAGCCGTCCCTGGCTGCAGCCTAGGGTTAGGGGAACCAGTCTGGACTCCAGCTGAAGGCCCGGGGCAAGCTCTCTCTGTACAGCTAAGACTCCAAGGCCCGCCTCGGATGACCACAGGGGATGCATGCGACGGCCCAGCACCGCCCTTGGCTTTGGGGCTCAGCAAACGAGACCCTTCCTTTCTCCTGCCCCTTTGCATTACAGTCTGGCCCACTCCCCACCCGCCTCAAAACTCCAAATCTAACATTCGCTCTGCAGCGTTGGCCACCACCGCAAACCCTCCTGAAACCCTCCTCCTTCCTAAGCAGCCCCGACTCGGTCCTCAGAGCTTCTGCCCGACTCGCCGGCCACTTCACCACTGCTCTCGGGTCTGCGTCTCGTGCTAGAAAAGGCCAGCCCCTCCCCGGTCCCCAACCACTGGCTTCATCTGGGGCCTCCCTTGCCATCCCCTTCCAAACCCACAACTCTACTTTGCCTCCCTCCAAGTCCCAGCCCTCTGGCCCAGTGGGGAAAGATCTAGAACTCATTCTTTGTGAAAGCAAATGTGTCAGCTTGACTCCCAAGCCACTCCTTTCACCTCTGGTGTTCCCAGCCTCAGGAGACACAGCCAACACTGTCACCCAGACCCAAGGGAAGGAAGCAAAGAAGACACATGCCCCAGACATGACCTCCAGTGTCAGAACGGTGCTCCTGTGCGCAGCGGGTCAGGACCACAGACACGCCGACCTACCTGAGCCTGGCCCAGGCCAGCCCCTGCAGCCCCTCTTTCAGGCCTGCAGCCCAGGGGTTCAGAATCATGTGGATTCTACCCATTTCTTCCACTGTCCAGTTCCTCCCCTCGGTACCCCCAGCCCCAGCCAGAATCAGGCTCTCAGGATGCTCCCAGGAGACCCCACTCCCAGGCAGAACATCAGCCCCTGGTACCCCAGCCCCGAGCACAGCGCCTGGCACAGAGAGGGCACTCATTAGAGACACGGTTCCCATGAGTTCTTGTGCAATTTTAAATAGCAATAAATTAACTCCTGGATATAATTTACAAAATGCAACAAACAGAGAGGGAATTTACTCACAATTTAAAGCAAATTATTAATGACTGTTTTGATTTATTCTATTTTCCTGGCATGAATTCTAAATTCCATTGACTAGCTTCAGCCGTGTTATGCTTTGTATCTCAATGATAGTGGATGTGTCGAAAGCAAACAGATCCTGGAGCTAAACCCTCAGAACTGGGGACCGGCTTGGGTTGGAGCGGGCTGTGGTCCAAGTCCTTGGGTGGCTCTGCCCCGCATGCTCGGGACGGCCCATGCTGACCCCCTTCCTGGCACACACCCAGCACCTGCCCCAGGGCTCGGTAGTTTCCGGGCGACTGTGAGCTGAATGGGAAGTTCCAAAGCTGGCTCGGGGGGTGGGGAAGGCACCCAGGAGTGACAGCACTTTGCAAAAGTGCGCTGCTTTTTGCAGCCACGCGGCATTCGGCTTTAACTCTGGGTAATGGAAGGAGCGGGGCTGACCTTGACCCACATGCTCTTCGCCAGGCCAGCCTGCAGTGCCTCGCTCCAGAAAAGAGGCCCCCTCATCTTGCAGCTGGCAGGCACGAGCGTGGGGGGCTCCGGCTCTCCCAGGAGCAACCTGGCCACAGCCGCCTGCTCTCTGGGGAGACCGGGGTGTCCGCTGGAGGCCGCTGGGACCCTGGAAGAGTCAGAGCACCAACCAACAGGCACGGGGTTTTATTAAAAACAAAAGCAGAATCACCAACAGACAGACACGCCGAGGCAGGTGACGATGAGGCGGGGATGTGCGGGGATGTGAGGGGATGTGCGCACAGCACGCTCGCTCAGTGGGAAGGTTCTGGCCCAGCTGCAGGGCTCGATTTAGTAACTCACTGAAGTGCACCCATGAGCAGCTCCCCCATTTCCCTCACCTGTGGAGGAAGAGGGGTGGACCAGGTCACTGGGCTCAACTGGGGGTTCAGTGGGCACCACTGGAAAGCAGAGGTGAGGCTGGGCAGAACAGAGAGCTCCTAACAGTGACGGGTCACTCTCCTTGGCTGCCGTGGGTCCGTCTGCCCAGAGCGCCCATCTCCCTGGGGCCCTGGGCCAGCGAGCTGGACTGTGACACCAAGTGTTTTCCAGCCTCGTTCCCCAGCTCCCAGCGGGGGGGTTTAGGTAACTGCTACCACTAAGACGGCTGGGGGGCATCACTTACGGCTAATGCCATCCTATCACTGATCAACACCCTCCTCGGGAAAAGCAGGAGTGTCCCACCACTCTGGGGCCGCGGGAGCTGCAGACCAGCAGGCTCCGAGGGCCCCTCCCGCTCTAACACGGAGGCCCCTCTCACTCGGCCAGCCCCACTGCCTACCGCCCCCTTTCTGGAAAGAGCCACCGGGAGGGGCTGGCGCCATCCCTCCCTGCGGGGACAGGGCCCCCTCCCATGCCTCTGGCAGTCAATTACTTGCTCTCCGGGCCTGGGTCACTCACACCTGGGAATGGCCGAGCCCAGTAACCGAAGGAAAAAGCAAGCATTCTTTCCTGAGTCAGAGCACTAATGGAGGTTTTGGCAAGAACCCGCGGGTGGCTCACGCTGTCATGTTGTGTGATTAGACACGGTTTACTTAAAATAACAAGCAACCTGAACTTCCACCAAGAGGAGACTGGCTAAATGCACGTGGGGGGAGCCAAGCACTGGCGCACTACACAGCCGTGAAAAGTGCAGGCCGGCCAGGCCAGGGCAGACCCACCGGACAGACATCCCCAACACACGAGCTCGCAGAAGAGCATGTAAGCGGCAGGACCCCGGGGTCCCTGGCACACAGTCGGCGCCTTTTAATATCACTGAGCAGAACTGAGCCTGGATGTGCATGTAAGCACAGAGACGTCTGAAACGCTGTTTGCAAAATGCTAACAGTGGCTAGCTCGGGATGGCAGAATTTAGGGTGACTGTTTCTTCATTAATTGAATGTTTTACAACTGGCCCCTAATGATGAGGAAAAAACGAAACTCCCTCCCCCCGCTGCCCCCCCGCATTCTGAAAAAGCAAAGGTGTGCTCTATAGGTGGTGCTCTATACAGATTTTCACGCACCACTGCAGGACAGCACAAAGATACAATCAACAAAAAGGTGCAATCAGGTGTCTGTGTAAAAGGCAAGAGCATTAGCCATATTTTCACAAGTTACTTATTCATTTCTTTTAATGGTATTTATTGAATGCCTATGTGGCAGGCACTGCGCTGTGTTCACGGCAGTGACCAAAATTACATTCTGAACCTCCAGAGGCCAACAGGTGCCCACAAACCTATCACTGCCTTTTTTTAAAAAACGGAAATTCAAACTGTTAGAGGACATTGCTCCCACCGACATCTGGCCCCGCTACTCCTCTCACCCCCAATATCTCTGAGCCTGGCTCTCAATTAGCATCCTGCCTATGACACGTAATACTGAAAAGAGCCCACCGGAGAGAAAGCACCGAAACTGGGCCAGAAGATGCCCCAAGAATGGCTGAGCTCAGCCACATGCGTGCCGGAAAGCATCACTTAACTTGCCCAGAGTTAGATGAATTGTTCATTTTCCTGCAGCTCAGTATATAAGCATTTACCAGGTTGGGAAGGAAAGCAAATGTTCCCCAGACACCTGTGCACAGGGTGCTAAGCGACATTGAGCAGGGAAGCGACCTTGATTATTTAATCACAGCCACCGTAAGGAGGACAGATTCCCATCCAGGTTGAACTGAGTTGCAGAGACATTAAGTGATAGACCAGCAGCTGGTGGAGGCAACATTTGGACCCAGGACTGTGTTGCTCCAAAGCCACACACACACACACACACACACACACACACACACACACACACACA
>NW_021703769.1:78721211-78750637 GCF_005190385.1 Monodon monoceros
CACACACACACACACACACACACACACACACACACACACACACACAGACACAAAATACACAACGCACGCTGGCTCTCAGAGGGCCAGGGGTGCATCGCCAGCCGCCAGCTGCTAACCAGAAGAGGAGAACGACAGCAGGGGAGGGAAAGAGCAGGGTCCTGGGGTGGCCGGTGGAGGGGGGCAAAGATGCTGCTCACTTTCTGCCCTAAGACAGGTGGTTGGCAGAGTGATCGGGCAACACTCCCCTTTTCAGCCAGCCAGCTGTTTGGTTTGGAGCAGACACGGCACGAAGTGTAAATTGTTTGATATAATACCGGATACAAAAGTTGGGACCGAAAGACACACCTGCAGAAACTGGGCCTTTGGGAATGAGAACTCAGAAAACTTTGTTCCATTTCACTTATTCTGTGAAAGCAAATCTATGATCCAGCGTGTCTGCATTACAGACAAGACGGTTTCCCTGCTGGGAAATTTTCCTATCCCGGCTGCAATGCTCCACCCTGTTAGCTCTGGGAGTAGCCCTTTTCTCCCTTAGTCATACTTTTTTGGAAGCCCTCCAGCCCTCAAGCTAAACCTGCAATACCCTAAAAAGGTAGGTGAGTGGTGCTTCTAGGATTGAAGCATCTTTCTCCACCTACTGGAACAGAGGTTGGGTACGTTTAATGCAAAAACAGACCTGGGAAACAATGTGTGCTGGCACGTCTGATAAAAGTGCACTTACACCACCGACCGAAAGGCATGAAAAACAGGATTAGGGGAGGGGCAGGAAGGGGGAGGAAGCGGGGAACCTCTCCCGGGTCTGTGACTTTACAAGTTGCAATCAACTCTGGAATTCAGCAATGCAAAAATGTCCCTTAGAACCCGTGTGTCCAAAGGCTTAAGCGGGGTAATTAAAAACTCAGGATTCTTCAGAGAATGTTATCTGTTGACGAGTGAATATAATAAAGGCTTCATTACTGAGCCGTGATCCCAGCATGAGACGAAGCAGACCCGGCTCAGGAATGCCAAAACATTAAAACTGCCGGACAGGAGAGAAGGCAAATCTGCTCTCACGATCGGGTTATCACACCACAACCGCTGAACGGCAATCTCAGCGAGAAAGAAAAGCCAGTAGCTTGATGAAATTAACTTCAAGAACTAGATTCCACTGAGAGTTCGCTTGCAGCACAAAATAAACGTACTGGATAGTTCTTTTTCCGTCTTCGAGATTCTCCAGGAATGATGGGAGGGCCATATAGTCTACAGAGGGAGCCCACCTCTAAGCAGGGCTCCCAAAGGAGGTCTCCCCAGAGCAGTGACGAAGTCTACCCTGTGCGAGTCCTGGGGAAAGCGCAGGCTGGGGCTAGCGATGCACTAACTTTCCCTTCACGCCGCCGAGCTCCTGCAGCAAAAAGCAAGGTGGAAAGAGCCTCTGGCGGGGCTCCTGGGTCCCCTCCTCCAAGGGAGCAAGCCGGCGAGCTGTCAGGGGCTGAGGCTCCACCAGACCTCAGGGGGACAGGAACAAGCTGCCCCCGCTGGTTGCTTCCATGGAAACGAGGTCAGATTGGCAACAAGCCCCAGCTTTAAAAGAGCCACCTGCCTCAAGGAAGCCCAGCACGCTGCCCTTTTCCTTCAGACTTTTCGAATTCACAGCGTGGAGATGAGCTGTGTGGGGCAGTGGACTGCGGGTGGGGGAAGCGGGGAAGCAGACCCTTCCGCCATGTCCCGGCCCCTCTGCAGACCTGGCGTGTGACTCTGGGCAAGTTGGTGTCCCTCTCTGGCCTCAGTTTTCTCCAGAAGAACAGGACAAGGTGGGCTAGTGATTGCTAAGCCCCTCTCCCTCCCCCACCCCGTCTGCAGCTGTGACGACAGCATTCTTGGGGGGGGAGGGCGCGGGCTGGATCACTCTGCACATCTGCATTACGGCATGTAATCAATCAACCGACCCCAGATCCAACCAAGGCTGGAGGAGGATCTGAGGTATTGTTCTTACCTTCCCAGAACGTACAAGTAGGAGAAAGCACATCACAGAGGGATGAAATAACAACATAAGGAAATACTAGAAGAGCATCTACAATTCAGAGCGTAAAGGGGGCAAGATGCCTGGTTTACTGAAGTGCTACACCTGTCCCTCAGCGCAGGTGCAGCCTCCGTCAACAGGGGGCTGGCATCCTCTGTGTGAGCTTGTTTCCAGCAACTCTCAAATCCTTTTCCCCTTTGGGGCACAGGACCAGAAAACGGTCAGCTTTGCCAACTTAGTACTAACCCCGCCTCCTTCAAGGAAGACCCCTCGCACTCAGAAGGAGGGCGGGTTTGCAAGCAGAAACGGCAGAGCACTGACGTGACCATTCTTGGCAGGGATCAAAGTGCACTTGCCCGGCCTCCGTATCAAACCAATCAGGGTATCAGGCAGCACTGGGTGTGAGGCCGTGTGCAGCTTTAAACACCCCGGGGGCCCGGATGTTGGGGGTCCTGAGATAAAGTGCAGCACAAACCGCACCCCACTGTGGTACATCCATACAAAGAAACTCTACTCAGCACTAAAGAGGGAGGAGCTACAGGTACTTTCAACCACGGCTGGGTTTCAGACGCATTACACTGAAGGAAAGAAGCCAGACTCAGGGGCTGTATGATCCGTTTATGCGACATCCCGGAAAACGCAGAACTGGAACAGAAAAACAGATCAGTGGTCACCAAGAGCTTGGGGGTAGGGAAGGGGCTGACTATAAAGAGGCACAGAAGAATCTGGGGGACGAGGGTGCTGTCCTACGCAATAATTGTGGCGGTGGTTCGTAAAGGTACACATCTGCCAAAATTCACAGCAGCGGACCCCTAAAAAGGGGTGAATGAGTATAAACCTGACTTAAAAAGCCCTCTCCCCAAGTGGAGGACTGACTTCCCACTAACCTCTCCACGCCAGTACTACAAAAGGAATTAGAGTGCAGCCAGAAAGATGAAAACCATTCTCACTGACCGGTATCTTTAAAGCCTCGTGAGTAGCTAGACCAGGATACTCACTATGATAATTATTATTCGCCCTTCTCCCAGCTTCTGTGGGAGGTGGGGATGGGTAGGTGGTAAAAGTGTGGGTAGAAGAGAGAAAGAATTTTCTCAAGACGGTCTCCCATGATTTATAAAAATCTATGGTGCCCGGGGCTTCCCTGGTGGCGCAGTGGTTGAGAGTCCGCCTGCCGATGCAGGGGACGCGGGTTCGTGCCCCGGCCCGGGAGGATCCCACATGCCGCGGAGCGGCTGGGCCCGTGAGCCATGGCCGCCGAGCCTGCGCGTCCGGAGCCTGTGCCCCGCAACGGGAGAGGCCACAACGGTGAGAGGCCCTCGTACTAAAAAAAAAAAAAACAACTATGGTGCCCGTTAAACTCAAATCCGCTAGGAAGTGTCGTGAGGATAAAATAAATAAGCAGAAAACCACTAACATCATTAATGGAAAAGACAGGAGACTTGCTCGGCCTGAGCACTTAGCGGCGTAGGGTCCCGTACTCCGGGGTGGAGAGCAGAGCGCACAGAGGGGGGGGCTCTGGGGCCGGGCAGGCCGGCTCCGACGTCCTGATTCTGCCACGTCCTGGCCGGGCGACCCCAGGCAACTTCAACCTCGGGCTCCTCCTCTGCAGGACGGGGGTGAGACAGCTGGCCTCCGGGGCCTGTTGTGAGGAATGCGTGGAAGACACGTGCAGAGCATGTGAGCACAGTGCCTGGTGGGCCGTGAGCTCTGAGCGCTAGCGCCCATGATCAGTATTAAAACCGTACTTTCTGCTTGTGAAACTGCTTTAAGTCACCCAAAGAATACACACACGCACATGCACACACAAGCACGCTCGTACTTGGAGGTGTTGTCAAGGGAGCACTACAGACACCATCACCACCAAGTCCTCTTCTGGGCGGGGCCTTGCAGACCTGGTTTCTACCCTTCACCATACTCCAAAGCAGAGTCATCTCTACAGGATGCCCGCCCACTCTCCCGCTGAGGTCGGGGGACTTCCCTCCGGGAAACCGCCTACCAGGGGCTCGGACATGTGAACAACCCTGGCCTAAGCCAAAGCTTGGTGATCTCTGGTCAAAAACAATCCTACAGATGCCCGGCACCGCCCCTGCACAGAGCGGAGCGTCGGCCGGCCACAGACCTCAGCTTCCTCACGTGCGTGATAAAGGAGACTGGAGCAGACAACCCGGAGAACGCTTCCAGGTCTGCCCGTTCGTGACGATGCTCATTTCCAGAGGCCTTCCGGAACCCTGAGATCATTCCCAGCCTCCCCCGGGAGTGACAGCACTAACATCGTTCACAGGCTGCTTTTCCACGCTCACGACTGAGGCTGACCCTGTCCACACGCCCTGACCACCCAAGGTCTCAGGTGGTCACTGGACACACGCTCCCCGAGCATCGCTGTGGGGAGATGGAGAAATGCCAACCACAGCCTTGGCTTTCTACATCCTACATCCTCATGGAGGAAGAAATCATCCAAGTTGTGGGCAGATCAAGGGAGGCTGGGTGCCCCAACAGGCTCCTGAGTAAGAATTCGAGGCGCTGATTCTAAGTGCAGGTCCCCAGGCCCTTACTGGGAGATTATGTCTCGCTCCGTGTAGGGTGAGGCCCAGGGATGGTAGTTTTATTTAACAAGCACACACCCAGGAGACTTTTATAATTAGCTAACTTAGGAAAATACTGACATAGGGTGGCTCCTGCGTGGCTAGAAGTGAAGCTGATTTCTTAACCTTTAAAATTTGGAGACACGAGAACCTTGGCTTTGCGACCTGTAAGTAACTGGTCTGGCGTGATTTCAAAAGCATCCAGACTGAAGCAAGTCAATGAAGAGACAGGAAGCCCGAATGCAACCAGCAGGGTTGGCCACCTGTCCTTCACCATCCTCAACAGGACACCCACGGTCTCCTTCTGCACACCTGGTGGCCAGGTGCCATCACACATCCGAGACCTCCCACCGCCCCATCCTCCTGGCTGCGCTTTGCCAAATCCCTATCCCACCGTCTTCACGACCACAGTAAGCCTGTCCACTCTCCCCTAGCACGCAGCCCCCTGCTCACCCTTCAAGGACAACTTCTCCTACTTCTCTGGGAGAGCGGATGCCGCTCCCTGGAACGTAGAGTCCCTCTCCTCCCACCTCTGTGACCTTGACCTTGCTCTGGAATTATACCCCACCACACATGGATTCTCCTTTTCCCCCACCCTACCCCCACCTAGAACAAGCTCCGGCCCCCTCGGGGTGGGGAAAACCACCCCCTTAAAACTTGTCCTTCCCTAGTTACCCGCCCCCCTCCCCCCCACCCCGCGCCTCTTTCCTGCCCTTCTCAGCCAAGCATTTTCAGAATCCACCGTCTCCCCTCCCCCGATCCCACGATCAGCATCCCCTGGAACTCAGTCCTATCTCTTCACTGGTGGTCTGTCTCCTCCCTTTGCAGGCGGCACTGCGAGGGCAGGGGCGTGGCCCTCTGTTCACCGCTGCGTCCTCAGCGCCTGGCCCAGAGAAGGTGCACGACAGGTATTTGCTGAATGGGTATGACATCACCTGCTTGTGGAGAGAGCAGCCGTTTCCCACTGAGCCCCCCAGAGCAGGGGCCCGGTGGTTCCGGTCCCACCTCTGCTCCCGGGGCATCCATGCTCCACGCCACAGCGTGGGCACCAACTCTGCGACGTGTAGGCCAGGCCGGGTCACTCCTGGGCATGCACCCTGTGCACCCTCTGGCAGGGCCTTAGGCAGAGCAAGGTCCTTGTTCCTCAGCCTCGCTCTGGAACCTCTCCAGCAGCGGCCAGAGCCCCACCATGTGCCACCCCCTCCCACCCCCATGGACTGATCACTCCTGGTGACTGCCCCACGCTGGCCCCAGCCCAGGTCAGGACTCCTGCGTCTCCCCCGGAGGCCCTTCTCTTTGCTCCAAGTGTCCTCTGGGCACTGCCCTCACCATTTGGTCACTTATTACTCTTTACCCAAACAGTCTAACTCCACACCGATCTCTGGCTGGGCCAGGGGTGCCCGCGGGGAGCTCCGGATACCCCAGTGCCTTTCAGCGGCCCAGCCCGCAGCCGACTCTCAATCTCAACTGTCCACCCCCCCCACCCCCAGCTGTCACTCGGATCCCCTCCCTTCCCTAAGCGAACAGGCCGCCACCTCGTCCTCGCCCAGGGTGATGCTGTTTTCACCTCTCCCCCTAGAGGACACAGCAAACCCAACTGTACTTTGGCCAGGAGTGACTTGAAACAAACCCGAAAGTTTACTTTGGAAAGGAGTTAATAATAAAAGTTGGAAGGCGTCTTCGGGACGATAAACACCTCCTTTTTCCTTTCTCCCGACTTCTGGCTCAGCACCCTTGCCTGGTGGAAACGCTTTCTGGGACACGACCACAGGGTTCAGGACGACGGGGCCACCAACTCCAGGGAGGATGGGGCGGGGGAGGAAAACCTCACAAAAAGCCAGAAAGTGTGTTTCTTGTCTCCTGAAAGCTGCGATACCATTTCTGTAATCTACGTTCATTGTTCTTGTAAGGAAAGGCTCTGGTCTGAGAGCTGGGTTTTTAGAAGTCGGACAGATTCTCAAAACCCTGCACCTTGCCAGGAGGAGCGAATAAGAGCCCAAAGTTTCCAGAAATAAATGCAGAAATGGAAGAGGCACCTCTGGAACCCAAAAGAAATGATTCCGTAAGTGTAGAAGGTTGTCAGAGCAATACCACCAGAATAAACGTCTCTGATAAGGAGCTAAAACTGTAATGAAAATAAGGCACTTTAAAAATGTCACATTAGCTATGTTTAACATAAACAAAAACAAAAGAAAGCTGTCATTTCTTTTAGTGCCTAACTTAAGTAGGAGGAAGACAGAGAGACTTTCAAACTTCTACAGCACGAGTGGACTTTTAGAAGACAGTTTGAACAGGTTAAACTCTGAATTTCTAAACATATCCTTTGAACAATAACCTGTATTCTGTTTCACAAAGAGACTGAGGGGGCTACAGACTTCCTGGTAAATATATTAAGGCTCCCCGGCGG
Organism: Monodon monoceros; assembly: GCF_005190385.1. Taxonomy (NCBI): domain Eukaryota; kingdom Metazoa; phylum Chordata; class Mammalia; order Artiodactyla; family Monodontidae; genus Monodon; species Monodon monoceros. Next base: position 78,728,200 of record NW_021703769.1, read on the forward strand.
GAGAAACAATTCCTCTTCTGAGTGGCCACAGAGATTTCAATGCGCTGAAACACATATTTTATACTGAAAACGTTTTATTAACCAGTTGATGGGAGTTGGGGAAAGAGAAGGGAAGAATGATCGAATAAAACAAACTTTTTCCAAAAACCGTAAGTGGCCCTTCCGGCTTTCTAACTACCATAAAGATCACGTAAAAAAAAAAAAAAAAAAATTTATTTATTTATTTTTTTTACAATACAAAACAGAAATAACTTGTTTTCATCATTTCAGAGTAAGGCCCTAAAAGTTTCCCTAACCTAGGGCTAGAAGACATAATGATTATTTTTAAATGTCTGCTTAAAAATTAGAAAGTCTCAACGGTAAGCCACAAGTATGAGAACTAACCCTGAACGTTGCTATTTCTGTTCAAGCACCAAACAGTGTAAATGAATGAATACATTCATCTTCACTTTATAGCTAAGATAGTCAATGGCAGTTAAGAAATGTAAAAATTAGGGAAACAAATTTTTATTTTCTGTGCAACATGAAACTTATGGAAAATTGTCTAGAAATTAGTATGATCTTAACATCACTTTCTTCTGCCGATTTTAACTTTAAGAAGAAAGAGGGCTTCCCTGGTGGCGCAGTGGTTGAGAATCCGCCTGCCAATGCAGGGGACACGGGTTCGAGCCCTGGTCTGGGAAGATCCCACATGCCGCGGAGCAACTGGGCCCGTAAGCCACAACTACTGAGCCTGCGAGTCTGGAGCCTGTGCTCCACAACAAGAGAGGCCGCGACAGTGAGAGGCCCGCGCACCGCGATGAAGAGTGGCCCCCGCTCACCGCAACTACAGAAAGCCCTTGCACAGAAACGAAGACCCAACACAGCCAAAAAATAAAAATAAATTTAAAAATAAAAATTAAAAAAAAATAGTGCGGTTCCATAACATTTAAAAAAAAAAAAAAGAAAGAAAAACAATAAAGTCTGTTAAGAAATCCACGACTATCGATAACGTGGCTTAAGAAAAAGGTAAATAACCAGCTCCAGGTTCTTTTTTTTTTTTTAATCCAATTCTTTTTTTTTTTCCGGGGAAGTGTCCACTTACATATAAATACTAACAAAGGCTCTGTAGTTTTTGTTTTTCTTTTTTAAGATCCTCAGAATCCCTGGAATAATGCCTGCCAACTAAAACACCTACTATGAATTTAGTAATGGGTTATGCAAACATAAATTACAAGGCCAGACATTTTAAAAGGAAAAAAAAAGTGATTTATTGATGTACTGGAGACACAGCAGGATAGAAGCACTATTTCAATTTTCCATATATTCCTCAACATTGCAGATGTGTTAATGCAAAAAGAATTTTAAAATAAAAATTACTCTCAACTCTTTTGGTTCTAACATATGAGTTCGTTTACTTAAGAAGGGTTACCATGGAACTCCTTTCCCACACTTATAATCAAGAAAATTAATACAGTCTAACATTTTATCTAGTTTCAACTACAAATGGATTTGAAAGGAAAAGACAAAGAGAGAAAGAAAGATAAACATTTCCCTTATACCAGCAAAAAGAATTAAACCCCAAGTTCTACTCTTCACTTTATTAGCCCAACCTGCCCTGGTCGTATCTTTCACTTTAATTACTTCATCCCTATTCACAGGTCATTTTTTCCTTTTCTGGTCTCCTGTCACTGTTGGAACCAGCATTTTCTTTTTTCCTTTACTGTGGAAGTAATCATCTGAATATACGTGGAATACTTTTCATGGGTTGTTTATATGTAAACAAAATAAATAAAAATATTCTCATCATCAACTTTTAATGGAAGGAAACAGAAGCTTTCACCCTTCCCCGAACAGGTCATGGGAACTGCATTGGGCTAATGAAAACCCCTGAACACACATCAACAGAAAAGCCATCTTCATTTTTCTTCAGTTTGCATGTGGTTGACAGCATCACAAACGGTCATTTTCCAAAGCACATGTGACTGTTGCTGAACAAGCCTGTCTCAAAAGTAAGCTCGAAAACACTCTACGAATAAAGAACGCACATTTTAAAATGCAAAGGCACAAAAGGGCATCTTTGTGTCCTGGCGCTGTGCATTCCTCCCCAGAGAAGGCTACTTTGTGTACGTACACACACAACACGCATACGATATGGGGTCCTGGCACTTTGATTATGTGAACACACCTGACCCCAGGGAAACAGGCTGAGACCAGCCCCATATTTCAGACAAACCAAACAGCCAATAGACAGTAATGGCTTTAAGCTACTGATGACCTGGGCCAAAAATGAAGAACCACTTAATCTTCTGAAGGAAACTGTCAATGTGAGGAGGCCCACAGCTGACCTTTCGCCTGATCTTAATCACAGCCACCTATGATAACAGAGTGGGGTTTATTTTTATGCCTGGCTCCAGACTACAATGATCAATCCTTCAATGTTGACTGTTTTGTATCCACACAACGAACCAGAGTGAGTTAAGCGTGTGTCATTTTCATGGATCCCTGGAGTCAGGCATGGAATGAAATCCACCTAAGAATAGGGTCTAGAGTAATTCCACCCAAACTCTAAACACCTTATAAAGTCTCCCCAGATTAATCTACAAATTCAACACTTTTCCAATAAAAATCCCGAGAGAATTTTTCAAATGGCACCGAATAAATGATTCCAAAAGTCATACGGAAGCACAGTCTAGATGGTTTTGAAGAACCATGAGGATGGGCCTTCCTCTACCAGATATCAAGACTTAGTAATAGTATGGAAATAATGATGGCAATAATATAGTAATAATCATCCAGACAGTGTTGGGTTGGACAGACTGGGGGCCTAGGGGCGGGCGTGGTGCCTGGCAGAGGTGCAGAAGTTAACCCTCGGGAAAGGGGGACTCCACGGTAAATGGTTCTGCGTCGAGGGGCCCTCAATGGACAAAGATAAAATTATGGCCTCACCCAGTCGCCATCCACACAATACTTTACAGGCCTGATGTAAAAAGCAAAACCAAAAAACTGTTGAAGGAAAACACCAGAGACTGTTTTTATGACATCAGCATAGGGAGAATTTCTGAAATAAGATTAAAAAACCCACACTTTACATCAAAAACTGGAAAAATAAAAGCCACCTGCATTAAAATTAAAATCTTCCATGTGACCAAGGACAACATAAACACAGTGAAAAGACAGGCCACGGCCTAGGAGGAGAGAGCAGCCATGTACACACGCAACAAAGGATCCAGATTCTGGGTATTAAAATTTCCTACAAGTCGGTAAGAAAACAGCCAACAGCCCGATAGGAAAATGGGCAAAAGATACAAGCAGTTAAGACACAAAAGAGGAAACTGTAGAGGCCAGTCATTGTACAAAAGGATGTCCTCCCACGTTAGAAATAAGGAAATATAGCAAAACCCAATGAGGATGTGGCTGGAACAGGTACTGGGAGACGGGGGGGCATGACAGCATGTAGCCACTGAGGGCAGCTAACTGGCAACACCCACCTGGCCAAGCTGTGACCGGGGACCACACTTCTGGGGGGTTCACCTCGGTAAATTCCTGAACCCACTCCCCAGGACAGGTATAATAATAAAGAAAGAGTGTCAACAACAACCAAAAATCCACGTGCCATCTCAGGAGGGCAACGGATACATCATCCATGGTCCATGCACACAGCGGAATGAATTTTTAAAAGACCAGGTGGCAGAGGATATATACAGATTTCGCAAGATACCATTTGCCTACCATGTGTGTAAATAGTAAAATAGATATATATATATAAAACAATATCTATTGTTTATGAGTGCATAAACATTGCTATGAATGCAAAAAGCATACAGCGATGAAACACCAGTTTCGGGATGGATTTATATCTAAGGAAGAAAGGAGGGGAAGGCAGGGAGGTGGAATTTTAGCTGCAAATATAACAGTTTATTTCTGTTTGAAAAAGAGGCATCAGAAGCAAATGGACGAAACGTTAACATCTTTCCAGTCGTCATGAAGGGCACAGAAACCTGTGTTTTGTTTTTATACTTTTCGGTATGCTAGAAATACTTCATATAAAAAATAATAATAATAAACCCGGTCACACGGCTTTGCATATAAAAGAACTATGTCATGCAGGTAAGATCCTGTGTGAGGCCTGTCAGTGGGACCCAGGGGAGGCAAAGGCAGCCGTACCTTCTGGGTCTTTCTACCCAAGGGCCACTCCCTCGCACAAGAAGTTCTTGGAAGATGTGCGTGCCGGGGTCTGTTTGACTCAAAACGTTTGCAGGTTAAAATTTACCCAGTACCTTACAAATGCAAGAGCTTCTTGTGACACAACGTTGAAGGCGGAGTGGGAGGTGTTAGGAGCTGAGGTTGCCCCACCTCCCCAAGGCTGGGGGGCGGGGGGGTCCCCCAGGAAGACAACTGTCACTAACTGTCCAATCTCAGGATACCTGACGGCAGACGCTCTTGGCAACGGTGCGGAGACAGCGAACGGATGAATAAATACGGGGTGAAATTGGGGCCCCAACTGGACTTCGGAACTACAACAGTGACCTTTTAAATGTGAAGCAGTGAACCGCCAAGGGGGGGCCCTGCAGCTGAAGTGGCCCAGGATGCAAGTTACCCATGTGAGAAGTAATCCAGCCTCTGTGCCCTCCCCGGACTGTGCTGGGGAGTCTGGCTGCCAGGGAGGCAGTTGCCGGGGGCTGCGGGGGGCTGCGTGGGGCAGGGAAGGCGGCTCCGGGGACCCATCCCACCCCAGGGGCCTCAGACCTGCCGCCAGCGGGCCTGCGTTCCCAACCTCCAAGCAGCTTCTCCGCTTCTGAGCTGTGACGCCCTAGTGGACCTCCGCCCTCCTCTAAGGGGCTCAGTTTTCCTCTCGTTGAAATGGAGAGAAATATTGTACCTATTTCACAGGGATCCTGTGTGTTAAATCAGCCAATACAGTTAAAGTCTTTAGAACAGTGTTTGGTACACAGTAAGCGCTCAGTAAGTGTCAGCTGTTGTTATGAGCTCTTCCCGCTGCGTCCCTGCAGTGACCAGAGCCCTCAAAACAGAGCTGCCCGGGTATACCCCAACCCACATACAATGGGATCGCCATAACGTTTTGCTGTGTGCAGAATGAATTCTGAATAGAAAAACCCCAAGAGGTAAAGTAGGTGAGGCCTGTTGAGAAGAAAGGGCAGCCCAGAAGTCTTGGGCCCACGGAGGGTGAACAGGAGTGAGCCGGACAGGGAGGGAGTGGGCCCACCTCAGCGCCCTCGGATCTCGGCCACACTGCACGGCCATCAAACAACAGAGGGGACCTGGCCTGCTCAGCCTTCAAATCCAGTCAGTGGCAGAACCAGAATCAGGATCCAAGTGTCCTGGTTCCCAATACAACTGTCCTTTTAACTGTATCAACAATACCATAATGTCTTCCTGCTAAAATACTGGACCACAAAGAAAATTATCACACTCTGCATGGTAGGCACGTAATGCAAGTTTTCTGCAACTTACATTTTCTGCAACTTACATTTTCAAGTTAAAACCAAGACCCGACAATAGTTAATAATCAGTGTTCAGGACTTCCCTGGCGATCCAGTGGTTGAGACTCCACGCTGCCACTGCCGTGGCCCCAGGTTCGATCCCTGGTCGGGGAACTGGGATCCCACATGCCGTACAACGTGGCAAAAAAACAAAAAACAAAAACCAGTGTTCAATGATTAGCCCCAACTATTCCCGCCTGTAGCCCCCTTGGGCAAAGAAAGAAAAACTTAAGACAACAGATCTCAGGGTCAGCAGGACCTGTCATCTGTCTCTTTCTTGACTGACAAAAATCTCAAAACAGAAGGGGAGATTTTCCTGTGCTTTGGGTTATAAAAATTCCCGTAAGGTAACCAGTGTTTTCAAGTAAACGTCAGATTTTAGCCTAACCGCTCTTCCCTGGGTATAATCCCGCAAAACGCACACCCGGCACGTACAACACCCTTTAAGTGGGTGTGTCACTTCAGAGCGATGCTCAAAAAATATATATTTTTTTTTTGGTTGTTTTTTTAACCAGCAGAAGAGAAACCGCTTACAATTAACTGACTAAAAATCGACTTTTGGAAGCTAAAAGGGGGCAGTCTGACACAATGGTTATGGCCTCGTTCTTGGGAGTCTGTCTGCCTGGGAGGCAGCTGGCTTGCACTCTGTAAAGTGGCACTAAGGACACCCACCTCCTTGGGTGACCGTGATGCACTTAGCATAATGCTTGGCTCTTGGTAAGTACTCGATAAATATTAATAAATAACAGTTCACCACAATTTCAACCAAATTTTATGGCTTTCCCATTTAACCATCATACCTGACAAATTGCACACAAGGATGTTTACTGAGAAGAGCTGTGAGCTCCGGTCTATACCCGGGTTATTACTACATCCTATGTAGAATGACATTCTCTACCCAAAATGTACTTCGGTTGAGGTTATTGACCAGAAAGACAAGATATGGGCTGCTCCCAAAGAACAGCTTCCAAAGAGAGAGTTTAGGCAAATATTTCCACTCCATGAACAGTAGCACCAATGCAAAGGGAGAGAAAATGACCATCTAGACACATATGGAAGGAGTGTATTTTAATTTAACTGAATCTATTCAAGTCTGCCCTAGAAACTAGGTCTATAGCTTATAGACCTATACATCTACTTAACGCTTTAAGAGTATCTTTGTGTGGGGGACTTCCCTGGCGGTCCAGTGGTTAGGACCCCGTGTTTTCCACTGCAGGGGGCACAGGTTTGAGCCCTGGTCGGAACTAAGATCCCACGTGCCGAGCGGCGAGGCCCCCCTGCCCCCCCCAAAAAAGTCTTGTTTTGTTTTTTTAAATTTTAGTGCTCATTTATAGCTTTCAAATTCACTCGTGAACACAATTTCCCCTTTTAAAAGATTCGATTCCTATAACATACACTCAACAGGCCATTTATTGAGCTCCCACCATTTGCCAAGGTTACTCTGGTGTGTCTACAGCGTTCTGTCTGACTCATAATTACCCTGCAAGAGTTGTCATCACTCCCATTTTCTGGATAAGAAAATGGAGGCTTGGAGGTTATACAACTCAGCGTGGTCTCGACTAAACTTCCACGCCACATGCATCTAATTACAGCCTTTTCCTTCTGACAGTTATTAAACTCTCAGAGAATCTGTCTGTTATACTTAAAATGGCCCTTTGAAAACTGCTAGACGCACAGAGGAAGCGGCACACGGGCTCAGGAAGGAAAGGGAACGGCAGCCCTGCGACATTTCAGTGAGTGAGTCGGGACAGGCCGCTCCCGGGAAGCAAGCGGGTCCTGAGGGCTCTGCAGATGCCACGCGCAGCCCCCAGGTCAGGGCTCCTGGAGCAGTTCTGCCTGCTTCCTGTATAACCAACACAGACCAAGAGATTAACTCTTCATTGATTACCTTCGAATTCACTTTTCTGGGCCAAAGGCAGTCAAACAAAACAAGGCCTCCCTCCAACGCAAATGTTTACCGACCGAACTTTCTGACATCCGAATGGAAAAGCTCCCGGTCTTAGGAAGCAGAGGGACTGAATCTTGTGGCTCAAAGTCACTAAGTGACAAGAGCAAACACAGGCCATCAGGCTTTTAGCTGAAAGAAATTACAGGGACCCCGCAGCTAAGCAATCTGCCCAAATTCAGCAAGGGTAGCAGCAGGGAGCTGTGCAAAAGGTCATTTTCCATTTTTTGATTCAAGAAACTGTCCTAACTTCCTGAAGATCCTTCCACCCATCCATACTCACTGCCGTACTGTCCTGTTTTCATTCTCATCACCACCTGAAATTATCCTGTGTGTCACTTGTTTACGTGGTCACTGTCTGCCTACTCCCCACATGAGCCAGAACCTTCTCTCGGTGTCTTGCTGTATCTCAGAACCTCAGACGGCCCCTGGCCCAGGAAAGGGCTCAGAAGGAAGGAAGGAAGGAAGGGAGGGAGGAAAGAATGCAGGAAGAAAAGTGTTTATTGAGCGCCTACTATATGTTCCTTACAATTGAATTCATTTCACCTGCCCAGCAGCTGGGATATTGTCAGTTCCATTTATACACATGGGGTCTGCATCCCAGAATGCCTGGTGATCTTGGTCAAGGTAACTTAGCCCAAAGATCCTGGTCACCACTTACTGGCTTGTCCACTCCACTCCAGCCCAGGACTGGCCATTTACTTCCCAGGAATCTCACATGTTCCTCAACATGGTCTCTTGAAGTAAGCAGAAGATACTTTTGCAGAGGGAGGAGCTGAGGTTAAGTTTCTGTCCCAATGCCACTGAGCCATGGAGCTAGACTCACTCCATGCGTCCAAGTCTGAGCTAAGTCCTCTTCTGCTCTAGAGGCCTCCTTGGTGCCTTGGGAGCATACTGCAGGGTCTCTCTGGAATGAGGCGGAATAACGTGGCCACCAGCCATTACCGACTGGGGGCTCAATGACATTTGTGTTGCATTCATTACTCTATCTATCTACCACCCTCAAGGCAGGTTTTCTCTCCTAGGGACCCATAAGAAACCAGAAAATAACCTCTTGGGTTGATAAACTGGCTTAAAGAGTTTAATTGGTAACAGTTAAAAGTTCACTTTTAATTTTTAAACTTTTTCTAGTTAAAGTCTTCTTATAACTTAACAGTGGGTGATTCTGGAATGATTAAACACCCAAGTTGATTATTTGGGCTTTATAATCTGGCCAAATATTGGAGCAGCCTTTTCCAAACCAAGCTGGCCACTGCCCAAATGAAATCCACAAGACCCTTTTATGTAGGGAATCTCTTCAGAGGATAAGAGAGAACAAGTGTGGGCTTCCCTGGTGGCACAGTGGTTGAGAGTCCGCCTGCCGATGCAGGGGACACGGGTTCGTGCCCCGGTCCGGGAAGATCCCACATGCCGCGGAGCGGCTGGGCCCGTGAGCCGTGGCCGCTGGGCCTGCGCGTCCGGAGCCCGTGCTCCGCAACGGGAGAGGCCACAACAGTGAGAGGCCCGCGTATCGCAAGAAAAGAAAAGAATCTGCCTGCCAGTGCAGGGGACACGGGTTCGAGCCCTGGTCCAGGAAGATCCGACATGCCATGCAGCAACTAAGCCCGTGCACCGCGACTACTGAGCCTGCGCCCTAGAGCCTGCGAGCCACAACTACTGAAGCCCGTGTGCCTAGAGCCCATGCTCCGTAACAAGAGAAGTCACTGCAATGAGAAGCCCACGCACTGCAACAAAGAGTAGCCCCCGCTCACCACAACTAGAGAAAGCCCGTGTGCAGCAATGAAGGCCCAACACAGCCAAAAAAAAAAATAAAAATAAAGAAAGTGTACAGTTCAGTGGTGTTTGGCATATACACAAAGTTGTGCAACCATCACTACTATCTAATTCCAGAACGTTTCCATCATCCCCCCAAAAAACCCCATAAGCATTAGCAGTCACTCCCCAGCCCCCTGGCCACTCCTAATCTACTTCTATGGATTTGCCTATTATGGACATTTCATATAAATGCAATCATGTGGCATTTTGTGTCTAGCTTCTTTTACTGAGCAAAATGACTCAAAGTTCATCTATATTATAACATGTTATTCCTTTTTATAGCTGAATAATATTCCATCGTATGGCTATATCACATTTTGTTTATTGATTCATCTCTTGATGGACGCTTGGGTTGTTTCTACTTTTTGACTATTTTGAATAGCACTGCTATAAACATTCACATACAAGCCTTTGCGTGGACATGTCTTCAATTCTTTTGGATATATACCTAGGAGTGGAAGTGCTGGGTCATAGGGTAATTCTGTGTTTAACATTTTGAGGAACTGCCAAACAAAGGCAGTTCTTGAAATTTTTTAAAAATTCTGTACAGAAAATAAAATTAAAGTGTTAAGTAAAATTTTATCTGCCTGTTTGAGAAATGAATCTTGTAGAGCAGTAGAGTTAACATTTTTTTAAAACTGGAGTATAGTTGCTTTACAATGTCATGTCAGTTTCTGCTGTACAATGAAGCGAATCAGCTATACCTATACATATATCCCCTCCCTCTTGGACCTCCCTCCCATCCCGCCCCACATCCCACCCCTCTAGGTCATCACAGAGTACTGAGCTGAGCTCCCTGTGCTATACAGCAGGTTCCCACTAGCTATCTACTTTACACATGGTAGTGCGTTTATGTCAATCCTAATCTCCCAGTTCATCCCACCCTCTCCTTCCCCCACTGTGTCTACATGTCCGTTCTCTACGTCTGTGTCTCTATTCCTGCCCTGCAAATACGTCCATCTGAACCATTTTTCTAGATTCCACACATATGCGTTAATATATATTTTAAAGATTCTATTTTGTAAAGAAAAGAGTCCTAAACGAATGCTATAAGTATGATCACCCGGCGTCCATGGTGCTCAAGGTGCACAGCTAAGTACACATGATGGATGGAGCCACAGCTCCGGCCTACAGGCCTTTCCCCTTCCGAAGTGGGAGGAAGTAATTGTACCAGAGCTGCAGACTCAGCAGAGGGGCTGCGTCTAGATTCCTGGGTCCCCGATGTGAGTGGTCTGCGGGGCACTGGGGGTGTCCGTGTTCCTGGATGGTGTCCGCCTGCATCCCCCGGTCTTCAAGCTTACAGGCCTCCTCCCCACCACTACCCTTCCTGAAAGGCCCGTGTCCCTAGGGGCACGTCTGGTCTGCCCTTCTCTTTAAAAGTCACAATTTGTTAGGACTTCCCTGGTGGTCCGACAGTTAAGACTCCGCACTCCCAACGCAGGGGGCCTGGGTTTGATCCCTGGTCTGGGAACTAAGATCCTACATACCGCAATTAAGCCCGCGCACCGCAACGAAGACCCAGCACAGCCTAAATAAATACACAGAACTTAAAAAACAAGAAACCATGACTGTATTCCAATAAAACTTAAAAAAAAAAAAAAGTCCTAGTTACGGTTTAAAAAAAAAGTCACAATTTGTTGACAGTATAGAAGAACAGAAAGGAGACAATGAATGTCACCTGTACCCCTCCCCTACTCCCTACAGAAATAATATAAGGTTAGCATTTTGGTGATTAACCCTCCAGGCTTTGGGCTCTGTATGATTATGTGTATTTAATGAAGTGGGATTAAACTAGTAAAAAAAGGTCACAATTTGTCAAATCAGTGCAGTGGGTCGTCAATGAACGTATTCCCGTGTCCAGTGAGGCACCAGGAAAACTAAGCTCGCATTTCTAGTCTCCCATGTGCCTGAAGCCACACAGGCCTCCATAGTCTGTCAATTTCTTGAAAACAAGAGAAGAGCGAAGAATTCAGTCACTGCTCAACACGCAAGCATGTCCAGTTGTAGCGAAGAACGTCTGAACACTGTTTGATAGTTTAAAAAGCTTGGAGAGTCATTCGTGAGCTCGTTTAATCCTCATGCCAATTCCACGATGCAGCTGTAAAGACCATCCTCACCTTGGCCACCTGACCGGCCTGGGACCCCTGCAGGGCCATGTGGGGCAAAGACACCCACCCCCACCCCAGGTTTCTCACCAATCCCCAGCCACGCCGTCTGGAGGCAGCCTGTGCAGGACGTGTCCATCTGAATTGCAACTTTATTTTTAAGTGACGCTCTTTTTCCAGGCTGAGTCACTCCCTGCAGTGTCTATATAAAGGCTGTAGAGGCAGTGACTAAATGCATTTGGGCCCGGGCCACAACTATATTACTGCCCCCTCCTTCCCTCCCCCAGCCTGCTGACTCCTTTCTCACAGGGAGCACAAAAGGAGCCACAAGGTTTGCAGCGTCTTTCCGTCCTTCTGTCCCCCTCACCTCTGCAGAAGGGGAGCAGCTGGCTCACGCGCGCTGGAGACGGGCTGGGGGCACGTGACTTTTTATCTCACTCAGAAGGAGTCCATCCTGATCAATAAGAAAGTGACTGGGGACTTAAAGAAGGCGCCCTCGCTCTGCCCCCACCTGCCAGAGTTGGGGAGAAATCCACAAATCTAGCTCATTTCAGCCGTGGTGCGAGATTGCTTCCCGAGTTGTATGTCAAGACGACTCCTGACTATTCTATAACGGTTTCCTAAGAATGTAAAAATCAGAAAAACACTCCAGCCAGAGACAGAGAGGGCAAATTAAGATTCTGGCGCTCAGGAAATGAACGCCCGCGAACAGGCGCTTATGTCAGCAGGAAAGAGAACGTTCCCTTCACGGAGCCAGGCCTGCTGACCCGGGAGGCGCCAGGCCCAGGGCCACCTTCCCGGGACATCGGGGATCGAGGGTGGTCAGGGAGCCGAGCCCCGGTCAGGGCGGGCACTGAGCTCTGTCTGTCACGACGGGAGCGAGAGATGGTGACGGGAGAAAGAGGCCACGTGCGTTGGCGCAGGAGAAATGTGGGAAACAGACCCAGGATGTGAGCCTGGTGGACCAGGTGTCACGAGGATTAACACTCAAGAGAGCGAGAAATGTTGAGGCAAAAATACATCAGGGGAAAAAAATGACCAAGGAGAGCTCCCGAATTGCAGCTGCGTTTTAAACCTCACGGAAGAGATGTGACCCCTTTCATAAGAAGCATAGATTAATCCAGCAAAGTCTGACAGTCAGGTGCCTAAGACACATTCTGGGTTAGGAGCTGGACACTCTGCCAGCACAAAAATGAGGCCCAAAGATGGTTCTATGATAAAACTGCAGAATCTCCAGTCGGAGGTTTTCCTTTCCTCCTCCCCATAAAGGATGGTTCTTCTGTTGTTGAAAAGAAAGGCAACAAAACAAAAACCATCCCTTGTGCTCCATCTGGAAGCAAGTCTAATCTAACACTGAAGACTCTTCTTCTGATAGTTGAGCATCATATTCAAATAGCTGGAGCCGCCGAGCTGGGACGGCACCCCCTGCAAACCTCCCGTGACCCGACTCTGTGGGCCTGCACCACTCCAGATGCTCAGCCCATCGAGGAGGCAGCTAAAAGCACCAACTCAGGAGCCAGGCCGGCTGGTTTCAAGTCCCAGCCTGGCGAGTAGCAGCTGTGAGATGGTGGTCAAGACCAACGTTGGTCCCAGGAGCAAACTTAAAAGTTAATCAAACAGAAAACCAAGAAAAAAAGCAATTCCTAGGTAGAATCATGAAACCCTAGCGTTGCTGTCCCTATCTCCGTCCCCACCCGCCATGGGAAGTAACTCAGTTTCTAAGGAGCCGCGTGTGCCCTAGGAGGGTTCTGGGCAGGGCCCTCCACATCCCTGGTCCTCTAATCTGCCATTAGGTTTATCAACACTGAGGCATCAAAGGTAATCCCGCCCACACCCTAGCTCTCTGATCAAAGCAACAGAAAAGCAAAAGGCACAGGGTTTTGGCCTGCACTGAACCCACAGTTCTGGGTTCAAGAGCTTCAAGAAAGCTGCCGCCAGCCTAGCCATGCTCTTCACCAGCCTCGGGCAGGAAGAATGTGCCACCCAGCATGGAGGCACCTGCCCCTGCCGCCAGCCTGCAGGGCCCCTCATCAGCGGGGGTGGCCCAGTTCCTCTACCCACCTCCCGGTCCCCAAAATCCAGTCCAGGGGCCGAAGTGCAGTGGCCTCTGCCCAGAGGTCAAGGCCTCAGCATTCATCTGTCACGCAGCCCCTTTCCCCCATCTTTCACCCCCCCACCCCCCAGTCTGGGCACAACTAGGAGGAAGGTGAAGGGGGACACATAAGGGGGACACATACAGAGCTCCCGGGGTGGTGCGCTGAGGCCACTGAGACCACCAAAGCGCGCCTTGCGGCTGTGCATTAAGCCAGGGGCTCCTGGATGAGTTTCAGGGGGTCCAGGAGAAACTAAACTATGTGCAAACGTGTGCATTTCTCAGGGGGCAGGTCCTTCCCCCATGCTTCAAAGGTTGAGAACCAAGGCTCAAAAAGCAGCCCTGCTCACCTACAGTAAGAATCACTGTGACACACGTGGCTTGGAATTTACCAGCACTGATCTAAGAGTGCTTCTGGGGGAAAGTCTGCATTCAGAAGATTCCAGAGACACTGTCCTGTACTTAACATGCCTTATCTGGATGGCATACTTGCTTGGTAAGAATATAAGGAAATTTTTAAGAACGGGGATAGGATTTTATCCCCAGGGCCAAACCATCTGGCATGTGGAAGGTGCTCAAAAATACTTGTAAAATGATTAACTGTTATTACACACCAACTTTTGGAACACTTTGGGTGAAAACAACCTATATTTGTTGTGGGTTGTTTTTTTTTTTTAAGTTCCTTGAACTGGCTTTGAGGAGCAGAAGACAACTGTATCTCATGTGTTTTGTAGTATGTTTTCCAAGTTAATGCTCGTTAACAAACACGTACTAGACTCTCAGTGCTGGGCCTGTGTGGAGCTCTCCCCCCACCCCCCCCACACTACTTACTACACACACATTACATACTACACACACTACATACCACACACACACACACACATACACGGCAACCCTGTGAGCCGGGCCCTGCCGATTACACACACACACACACACACACACACACACACGGCAACCCGGTGAGCCGGGCCCTGCCGATTACACACACACACACACACACACTTTTCACAGATGATGAAACTGAGACTTTGGGAGGTTCAGTCATTTGCCCAATGACACCAGCCAGCAAGTCACCTGCAGCAATAAATACAAAAAGTGAAACAACCTAGAAATACGCCCCCCAGTCTTTTACGTTCAATTATCAATCATAAACTCAATAGGGAATGGATGTTTCGTCACAAAATTCAAATTTAAAACGTTTTCCTTCGAAAGGGACTCTTTTCTGAGTCAAAGAAAGGCATGAAACTTCGTATGCGGAGTAACTGCATCTCCTTCAGATTAACTACAATTTTGAGTTGAAAAGGACAGAAGCAAGACTATCAATTGACTAGGAACGTATTCATTAATGACACAAAACTGAAACTGAAAGAACTGCATTCTAAACAAAAAGTCTTCAAGGCTCCGGCCTCCGCGGTGCCTCTTGTGCTCCTGGCTGGTGGGGTGGGCACTGACCCGCCCATGTCCACACACACACACTCCCACCCCTGGACCCGGGCTTTCCCAGCTGCCCTTGGGCAGCACCAGTCCAGGAAAACACAAACTCCCTGTCGGTAGACGGCTTCACTCACCTCTGACTGCCCCCTGAAGCCTGAACCTGCCTAACAGACTTACTAGACACTCAACAGACTCCTTTCCCAGAACAAAGAGGGACATCAGGGTTTTCATCCAGAATCAACGCACTTGGTGTGACGCCAGCAAGACCAATGGCACTGGCTCTGCCCTGCCAGCCCGGTCCTCACTCGGTTGACTGTGTGAGGCGTGAGGATGCTGGTCTGTGTCCACACCCAGAGATGCACCCCCGTCAACAAGCCAACTTTTTTTTTTTTACCCCTGAGAACAAAGTTCTAAGCAACCTTCATCTTCACACGTCCAATTTCCAGAAGTGTTCCCTCGACAGTAAGTGTTAATCTGTCCTCAGTTGTTTAATAATCAGAAGAAGTGACTGACGTCACAGACGGGTCAGGCTCCTCTGGATTGAAGCTCCAAACAAGGTGATGACCCGATACCTGACCTGGGTCCCAGGCCCCACACTCGTCAGAGCCCCCCAGACACCCCCATACCATAGGACCCCTAAGTACCGCCATCATGCACCCCGGAGGACCTCGCTGAAGCTACCCACCCCCACCTCCACTGCAGCCTTAAGAGGTTTCCAAATCTACAGAAGACTCTGGATGGCTGGCAGCATAGGTGAAACTGTCTTCTCTACAGGGTCTTGCCTCAAGTTCCCATGGGAACCCCACACCAAATTCAAGGATGGGTCCGGGACTGGGAAACGCAGGGGAGCCATCAGGGCAACAGCCAGTGAGCGGCTTCCCCCTTCCACGCGTCTTGGAA
This sequence comes from Monodon monoceros, assembly GCF_005190385.1. Taxonomy (NCBI): domain Eukaryota; kingdom Metazoa; phylum Chordata; class Mammalia; order Artiodactyla; family Monodontidae; genus Monodon; species Monodon monoceros. The sequence continues at coordinate 78,743,974 of NW_021703769.1, forward strand.
ATGTGTGCCGCAGCGAGGCCTCCTGACTGTGACAGGAGGAGCCCGAGAGGGCACCAGCCCCGACCAGCTGGCAGAGCCAGGGACAAACAGGATGGCAACGTCCATCCCTTCCAGGCGGGGTTCTGCGTCCCCTTCTCTGTGGAAGACGGTGTCTAAAAACGTGCTCTGGCAAAACCTGCAGAGATATTTCCCAACCCACATCCTATAGCCCCCCCCCCCCCCCAAAAAAAAACAAAAACACCACATCCCACCCCCCCCCCCCCCCAAAAAAAAATCAAGAACAAACAAACAAACAAAACGCGCCCCGGAAAGCAACGCCCCAAATGGCTCTTCCTCACCAGGCTGCTCCTCCCCAAGCCTCTTCCACTTACTGGGATTAGGAGATAAAATGCAAAGTTTGAGGCTAGGTTTCATCAAGTAACTGGCTTGGGATTCAACACAGGCCATGGATGGGGGCCGGCGGCCAGTTCCTGCCCGACGAGCCCCGTTTAGATGTCAGTGGAGGGACGGGGCCCGGTCGCTGAGCCCGAGGGGGCTGGAGGGGACACGCCCTTCCTCGGCACCACCTTTAGCTGACAGGACCTTGGGACCCAAGAGGAACACCCAGGAATCCAGTTCTCTTCACGGCACTTCCTCACAGGACGAATTATGTTTACCTGCTGTGTCTGACGTCTCAGAAGCATGGCCTTGCCCTTCTTTTTTAGATTTTTCTACGGCCACCCCTGGACATATGGTCACCAAGGGAAGGACAGTGACAACACAGGACAGCGGTGACAGCTAGCTGCTGGATCAGTGCTGAAGGTGGCCCGAGAGACACACCTGACCCGGGCTGGTCTAGTGAAACAAAGTCAAAGACAAGAGTGCAAGAAACCCTGCAGCGAGACCCTCTGGGAAGGTCTGCTCTGAGCAGCCCAAGAGGAGGAAGGTGGCCTGTCGCTTGACTGCCTTCTCTGATCCTGCCTTTGCTCATGACATGACGAGGTGGAACGTGGAGACCAGCAGTCCACCCCCAACCCCCAGCGGCATGGAGGACAGCAACCCCCAAGCCTGAATCACTCTGACCTGCGTGTCTGGTCCTGATACAACAAGGAAGATCCACGTTTCAGGGCAGGGTGGGGTGGAGAGGGTAAGCAATGAATCTAAAATTTAAAACTCAGGTGGGTCTGCCCCTAGAGCCTTATTTCTTTCCACTGGACTACCACGAATTTTTCTCCTAAAATACTTATTCTGAAAATAGAGGGTTAATTACTTGTTTCCCCAAATGATTCACAATAACACTCCCTTAAACAGCAAGCTCCTTTGGAGCACTTAAAATGGGTCCACTTTTAAGCAAATTCAATTCACACATCATTTTCCAGGACTATTATAAAAGTTAGAAGCATCCCTCCCAGAAAGCAGCTTTTCTTCCAGGCCTGTTCCTTTGTTCTCCATGGAAGAATCTGGAGGCCTGGCAGCCAGGGCTGAAGCTCTGAACACCCGCCACGCACTCACACCTGAGTGGAGGGTGCAGGAGGCTGGGTACGAGCCCTTGGCACGAGCACCACTGTGGGTCCAACTGGCAGAAGCTCACAGAAAGCAATCCTCACGTCTGCTCAACTGTCTGTAAAACTCTCCTGTCTTTTTATTTCTTCTGAAGCCTTTGATAAGGACTCAGGGAACAAGGGACCAAGAAAATAGGGCAGGAAAAGGCTGCCCCAGCCACTCTAAACACTGTCCTCTGAACACACACTTCCAAAAAAGAAAAATTAGGAGCTCACGAAGTGCACATTTCCAGTGCCCTTTAAAGCATATTTCAGGAAACACAGAGGCAAGTAAAAGGCCAGACCAGACTAAATGTCTATTTCGCAAGAAGCGTCGGCATACTGCATCCTTGGATGCGTGCAGCCTGCAGGTGCCCCTCTGAGGCCCTGCCACCCGGCTCTGTCCCTGTACTCACGCTCCCTAAGGACCCGGGGTGAGGTCCTGCCTACAGACATGAGCACACGGGCACCGAGGGGCTGGGGTCCCGCCCCTGGCTCCCCAGCTGGCTCAGCATCTGTATCTAGAATTCATCCGGGCTTTCATCTGGTCCCCAGACCGCACAGGGGCTCGCTGTTGGGGCCAAGGGCAGCCGAAAGGAAGGAGCAGACGGCCCGTCTGCTAGGAATGAAGTGCTCACGACACAGCCTCCGAACGCGAAAGAGCGCTGGGACGGTAAGACGCCCCCTCTCCTGAGAGCCGGGGAGGGAGACGCCGCCGCTCACCTCTGGGGTGTTCTTCTTGAACTCTCGGCTCTGCTCGATGAGCCGCTTTCTCGACTGCTCGCTTTCATCCTGCCGGTTCGCCAATACTGTTGCGGTGGCATCGAGTTCCCTCTGCGGAGAGAAACAAGAAGGGAAGGCGAGATTGTAATTGCACTTTGTACGGGAGGAGAGCACATTTGCACCTGACCAGGGCACCGGGTGGCGGGGCGGTGGGGGAGCCCGTGGCTCCAGGGATCACCACCTCGTGGCCCAGGAGGGGCTGGGGGCCAGCGGAAAGGGACCGGGGCACCACCAGGAGGCCCCCATCCGCCCCCGTGCACTGACTGGCTTGAAAAAACCAAACCCACTCGGCTTGACATGCTGTGTATCGACAGGCACATCACAAGTGACTGCTCCTATGACAGGACACGCAGATGCATTTTTCTTGGCTAAAACCAGAGTCAGGCCAGTGCCCAAACACCACCCCTCCCCGGAGTCACTCGCTTCTGCTCTTCACGAGCGTCTTTCCTGCCACGTCTCTGGGCCCCAGTCCTGCTGCTTGACTCCAGGCTGCTCCCCGGGGCATCCTGTCTGACTCTCTGGGCCTGGCATCTTCTGTAGTCACATTTGATTTGCTTTTGTTCAACAGATACTTATTGTGGGCTTACTAGAGGCCAGACATCATGTTCAGGACCTGTTAGTTGTTTTCAAAAGGGACCTTAAGAGGCAAGTCCCAAGAATAAGGATCTCCAGCGCCGTGTCAACTTGGGAAGCGAGGCACCTGGAAACAGTGTTATCCCCCAACCCTTAGACTTGCCCCTGAGCCTCTGAGAACCAACAGGAGTGGGTGGGCCCCTGTCGCACACAACAAACCGGCACGCAGAGTGTCAGAGAACCTGGGTCCTAGCGTTGGAAGCTCTGGGAGGAGAAGCCACGAGGCTCCGTTTGAAACAAGCCTGCGGCAGATGGGCCCAGGAGGGTGGTGTCCTGGGCGGACAGCAGGAGTGCAAGGACACATTCCCGAAGCCACCGAGAGTCGCATTTTCGTGCTGGGTGGCTTTGGCTACTGAAGACACACACGGGCACATTCTGCTAGGATGCGAGCGGCGGCTCCAAGTGGCTTCTCAGTGGTACAGCCCGTCGCCCCGAGGCCCAGCAGAGCTAAGGGAGGCGAGGAAACTCCAAGCTGAAGATCCATGCACAGACATCCAGGAAGCTAAGAGGCCTTCTACGCCCACCCTCCGCCCACCCTGCTTCCTTTTTGGCGGAAGTAACCAAAGGCGTCTGCGAACCCTGCTGCTGAGCACTTCGTTCGTTCCGCTCCAGGGTGGGCCGCTGCCAGACGGGGCGGCGGAGTGCTGGAACAAACATCTAGGGTGCTGTCAACTTGGAAATGGCAGAGAGTTTTTAAAGGGGTGGGGGGTTGGGGGGAGGAACAAGGGGGTGGGGGAGATGCCACCACACCGCACTCTCTCCCTCCTTCCGCGCTTCTGGCATTGCGGCAATTCTTGGGCAAGCAAGTCCAAAAGAATAACGTGGGCTCGGATTCAAGAACAGATGTCAAAGCTACTGCAGAAAAGAGGGAAACACTGCACATTTTGATAGACCACATTTGAAACACATCCCAGTCAAGTGAAGGCAGGGGGGGAAAAAAAGAGCAACTGAAACCAATGTGGCAGCGTGGGGATGGAGACAGAGGAGAGAGCAATCGCAGATAAGCAGAAGGCTTCTCAAAAATATAAACAATCTGGTAAGGAGGAGGACTTAGACATCTATATTTAAGCAGCAGCAGCAGAAGTTATAAAAGGAGATTTCAAGGAAGGGGGTAAAAAGCCAATATTGAAATACGACAAAAAAAGTAAAGTTGATGTTTGGTTCTGATCACACACAGATGCAGAAGACTTAGAGAAAAACAAAGAGCTTTCAGTGAAGACCCCACTTCCTGGGGCGGGGGGGTCACTTAATCAGAGGGCGTCTGGTGACTTCTGCCGACAGCTGCTGGATGCTGGAGGCACACGGCTGACTGCGGGGTCCCAGACCTAGTGGGAAGAACTCGGGGACCATGGGGGCAGCACTGCAGGAGATGTCGAAGAGCACACGGTCTGTGGGCCTCCCTGGGCCCCTCGGTCCCCCCACCTCTCACTCTGAGGTCTGTCCCAGCCCGGCATCAAGGGGCTCCGTGGGCAGATCCATCAGAAAGCCTGACTGCGGAGGGCTGAACCTGGCACAGGTCGCTTGATGGAAGAGAAACTGACCCACCCCTATCGCGGGGTAGTAGGGCCAGGGCGCCCGAGGTGACCTGCTACTGGCAGGCAGGGACCCAGGTGGCGGAGGGCCGCGGGGGGCATGCCACACCCCCTTCTCCATGTGTGCAGACATACGCAGGCCCGAGTGAGAAACCAACAGGGCTCTCCGAAGTGCACCGGGTGCCGCCACCCACCGAGCATGAGCCTCTGCCACGCTGGGTCCGGCTGCTCAGGTTCAAGGCTCACAGTCTCAGTCCTGGAGGACATCAAGGCTTTCTAAGGCTCTGGGGACAACACAAAGGCAGGAGATGGCTATTAAACATAGCCAAATACTGTTTTATTATCTACCCAGCCAGTCTATCCTCCAAATGTCACATATAATGATCCATTAACAAGGGAATTGAATGTTTCAGGGGAGTGGCAGTGGGGGTCTAAAATACAGAACCCTCAGCCCCTGAGTCACTGGTCACAGGTAACAAGGAGCACAGAGAGGCCCCACATCCGAAAGGCATTAAAAATTCACAAAGGGGATGTCTCTGGTAGTGCAGTGGTTAAGAATCCGCCTGCCACGGGTTCGAGCCCTGGTCCGGGAAGATCCCACATGCCGCGGAGCAACTAAGCCCGTGCGCCACAACTACTGAGCCTGCGCTCTAGAGCCCACGTGCCACAACTACTGAGCCCACGCACCTGGAGCCCGTGCTCTGCAACAAGAGAAGCCACCGCACCGCAACGAAGAGTAGCCCCCGCTCACCACAACTAGAGAAAGCCCGCTTGCAGCAACGAAGACCCAACGCAGCCTAAATAAACAAATAAATAAATGAAATGTATTTAAAAACAAAGAACAAAAAAAAACCAAACAAACAAAAAAAAGCGTAGAACCAACCTCAATGTCCAGCAATAGCACATAGTGTATCGGCATATCCACTCAAGAATCATTTTGCAAAAATTCAATCCTACATACACACAATATGAGATGGAATGATATTCAAGATATATTTAAGCAAAAAAAAAAAAGCCAAGTGCAAAACAATGCTACATTGTTTAAAAGAGTATCTATACACATGTTCGCATATGCTTTGCTTGTCTCTAGAAAGACGGAGAAACTTGAAACTGTGCTTGGCTCTGAGGAGGCCCAGGGGAGGAGGGGACTTGCTCTCCATGTATCTTTTGGCTATTCTGCTACGTATATGAATTACCTGATTGGAAAAGTCGCAATATATATTAATTTTATACATATTTAAAAACTGCTAATGTGAACAAAACGCACACACGTATAGTTACACAAGCATATTTTACATGCTGCGTCCCCATATACGCGTGTGCGTGGTCTCCGTGTCCACCTGCCCAGGGACAGAGGCCTGGGATAGATGACCCCTGACTCACTCTGGTGATTCAAAAAGTGAGGCAAGTGCGTCCTTTGTCAAAACAACAGCTGTTTCTTGCACAACGTCCTGCACGCTGGCCAGTCTCAGGGCTTACAGACGAGTAGGAGGTGGCCGGTCCCCGAAAACACCACTCAAGTCAAGCCCCAACCTTCCCAGGGAAGGGCAGAGGAGGGCGTCGTCTCTGAACTGTTCACAACTGTCCTCCTGCCGGAAACACCTGGCGACCAGGTCCCAGGTGATGGACGCTGGTAGCAAACCCATGGGCTCTGAACAGGGGGCATTTCCAACTAGGCCAAAAGAGCTAGAAATGGTAACGACAAAGCATCTTGCAAGGACGGCACCTAGCTGCAGAAACTCTGGGGTTTTCTTTCAAAGTCGTCATGGGATGACTGATGTCAGTCAGGGGGTGACAAGGTCCAGGGAAAGACCTCTGGCTTTGGACACCTCACCCCATGAAACTGGGGAGCTGCCCCCAAGAGCTGTGGACGCTGCAATCCTGTTTTCCTCACTGGCTTTGATTTCTGCGATGCTTTTTCTCCATTTCTGACAGATCCTCAAAGGGCAGAGCTCCCAACACTGGAAGTTTCTCTCTGCCTGAACTCCAGCCTCTCAGCCAAGTATTAAAGGCTTACTAAACACACACACACAAATAAAAAGCGACCATGTAGCTGCCTATTTAAAAGAAACTTTGGGGGAAATGTCTCGCCTTTAAAGTGAATGGTTAGCTGTTGGTTTTAAACGGGTGTGTGTGTGTGTGTGTGTGTGTGTGTGGTTTTAAACGGGTGTGTGTGTGTGTGTGTGTGTGTGTGTG
>NW_021703769.1:78750737-78824619 GCF_005190385.1 Monodon monoceros
GTGTGTGTGTGTGTGTGTGTGTGTGTGTGTGTGTGTGTGTGTGTCTGCAATGCTTGCCCCCGGGGGCCCCGGGCTGGTGGGGAAAACACACCAGCCAACTGCATCAGAGATGCGAGTAAAGTATTGTCTTTTCACTGTCGCTAACTTTGACTCAGAGTTGGTTCATCTGAGGCTTCTTCAGGGCTTATCTGTCAACTAATTAACAGCAAATCCTATGTAAGAATTTAAAGTGGCTTTATTAGGGAAAATGCAGAGAGAGCACCTGTGCAGAAAGGGGAAGGCCAGCCATGGTTTCTGCATGAAGAAGGCCTTGGAACATTTTCTTTTTCGTTTCCTGCAATGGAATCGCTGGACAAATGGAAGCTACTCTGACTAGAAAGGGGTGAAAGGCCCAACCAAGCCCATCTACCTGCCTCCTTCCATCACCCCCTCCCTGGCCTCCTACACGGAACATCTGGAGACCCTTCAGACAGTGGCCTTAGAGAACCCTGGTTTGGATTCCAGGCCCCACCCCTTTTATAACCTGTGTGGTTTGGGGAGATAACTAAGGCAATGCATGTCCACCTTGAGGCATGGTGAGCACTCCATCGAGGGGAGTTTTTCTGTACCATCAGAGCCACACGCTTGACCTCAGGCTAGAATGCATTCTGCCACCAGTATCCCCAACTCAGCCAGGGGCTCCAGGGATGCACAGGTGAATTGGAAGTTGACCCTGACCTCCAGGTACCCACAGTCCAGCCGAGGAAACTAGGCAGGCATGGAAGAGCGACAAGACAGAGGGGACCAGGCTGGTGGAACGAAAACAGGCAGAGGTTAGATAAGGCAGGACACACTGCCAGCAAGAAAGGGCTCCAGGTTTTCGTGAAAGACGCCCATCTCGGCTGGGGCCTGTGTACGGGTCGGCCTGAGTCCGCCGGTCACCCTCCACCTCTTCCTCCTCGTCTGGGATCACCGAATCCCCAGTACAACTTCTGGTTGTGACTGGTGCTATCAGAGACCATGAAAGGGGGCTTAGATGGAGCAGGACCCAGGTCAGGTCCCCCCGGGGAGGCTGGCTTGGGCACAGAAGTGGTGAAAGGGCTGCTGAGAGGGGGCTGGGGCTAGAATGGACACACTGTGTTCAGTTAGAAGTCACAGACACTGACCAGGACATCCACTGTGAGCGTGCGTGCGCGCGCGTGCACGCACGCACACACACACACACACACACACACACACTGTGCTCATACACGAGATCGCTCTGGAAGGCTCCCAGGTTCAAGATCCTGGTGCCATTCCTCATACTGGGGAGGAAAATGAATGAGTGGGGGGCCCAGGGTGGGGGGTGGTTGGGAGGTCCTTTCACTGTCTACCCTTTTGTATCTTGTACACGTAAATGTAATGACCACTCCTAAAAAGTAAACATTTATCTTTTAAAATCTCATTTTCTCCCCTATAATGAGACGTGGGCTTTGAAGGACTGATAAGAGCCTATGAATGCCTCACTCCCAGCAGAGCCCTCACGTGGTCCTGCAGGAAGTGCGTTTTGTCCTGCTCCCGGGTGTGTGGACAGATGATGGTCTCTGTTTCAAGGAGAACCTTGCAGAATTCCCTAGGGAAACGTTAATGTTCTCACTTATTTAATAAGTTTAGGCAGGGAACCAAGTCTGACCCCATATCTCCCAAGTGTTCCTTCAGACACTTAATTCTTACCCATCACTTTCCCACTCACAGTCTTTGATTCACCACCGGGCGATACAAGGATCTGAATTCCGGCTACTGTGTTCTGTCACGTGATGTCAGGCTGCGGGCCAGCAGTCAGCATCCCCACCCAGGAAGCCATAGTCCTACAGAATCAGATGGACCTGGACGCGGCCCAGGAGAATCTCAACAGAAGGCAGGCGGTGCAGGAAAAGGGGAACAAACGGAGAAAAGCAGAGCAACCGAAGGTGGGATGGCAGGAGGTACCGGCGTGTGTACAGGGGGCTGCAACGAGGGTCCCTCGATGCCAGACCAAGGCGCCCTTGCCCCCTCATGGGTGTGAATCGCCACACAGCTATAAGGTCACCAGGACACACACACACACCTTGCAGGAAAGGGGACCTGTCGTCCCTGCTCAAAAGCCTTCAGGGGCTTCCCAGGGGGTCTGGGTGAGACCACCAGGGCCCACCAGGCCCCTCACTCACCTCAGGCCCTCAGCACAGGCTCTTCCCTCTGCTTGGAAGACTTTCCCTTCTCTCTCCCATGGAACCTGTCAGATCTCTGCTCAAACACCGCTTCCCCTGCCCCTCATGCCCCTCCCACCCCAGAAGGTGTGCACCCGACTCCCTAAACTGTGCCTGTCTGCAATTCCGTACTGGCCTGGGTGCTTGTTTAACTCTGGGCGCCCCACAGGCTGTAAGCTCTGGGAAGAAGTGTTTCTGCCCACTTCACCTGGTGCTGGGGCACATCGTGGTCGGCCCTCCGTACCTGTGGGCACTGCATCCAGGGATCCAATCCACCAGGGGTTGAAAATATTCGAGGAAAAAAATTTCCAGAAAGTTCCCAAAAGCAAAACTAGAATTCACCACAATCCCGCAACTATTTACACAGCATTTACATTGTGTAAGGTAGTATAAATAATCTAGAGAGGGTTTAAAGTATACGGGAGGGCGTACTTAGATTATATGCAAATACTATGGCATATTATTTAAGGGACTTGAGCAAATCCCCATGGATACCGAGGGACTACTGTAGTCAGAATTTGCCAAAAGAAAGAGTAAGCTAAAAAAAAAAAACAAACAAGGAAAAATTAAAAGAATCACAAAATAAACTAAATGCTCCAACAGAAGTTCAGAGTAAGTGCAAAAGGGTTCAAAGGAAGAGAGGTGACTTCTGCTTGGCGAAAAAAAATCAGAAACAGCTTCATGAAAATAACAGCACCTTTGAGAGAATTCTGGGGTGGGCAAGGATGCACACCGGACAGAGGGACCAACAGAGGGGGAGGGCACAAATTTAAGAACTGCAGACAGCAAGGCTTCCGGAAAGTCGGAGAGAGAGAGGCTGCCAGAAAAAGGCCGGCCCAAGCACTGACCCTTGAATGAAAGAGAACAGTCTAGAACAGTTCAAGAGGCTGTGGAGGAAGGGGACAAGTTGACAGCGGCACCTTCTTGAAGGCAAGAACGGATGAGGAGGGAGGGCAGGGGCGCCTGGAGGAGACCCACACCCTCCTCCGGCTCAGCTTCAAAGGACCGTGGGTGGTTCCTTGGATGGTACCATTTTTCTAAGAATTAGGATCATCTGGCTACGAGGGGCTCATCTCCGCTGAAGGCGCCGGGGAAAGGTCTCCCTGCAGCCGAGGAAGCCACTGTCATCACAGCTCCACCGTGAGAACAGGAAACAGGAAAAACAGGGACAGGAAAAGTCCTTGCCAACAGTGCTTTGGGTAAAATAGGGAGCAGCAAAGCAGACGTGGAGGGCTCGCTGTTGAGGCTCCTCCCGGGCCCTGTAGGGCCCGTGTCTGCTTCCCCAAGAGGGAGATCCCAGGAGGAGGCCCTCAGGCAGGGAAAGCACAGCTCCTGGGGGCACCCAGCACAGAGCCCAGCACGCAGCGGGCGGGCAGCACACGTGGGCGCGCTGGGCGGACAGGAGGCGAGCTCTCTGGGTTAATCACACCCTGAGGTTCTCAGGGAACGTGCAAGGGACTGCCTACAGCTGAAGTTTCTAGCTGTCTGGGGGCTTAATCAAAAACACCGTTTCAACCCTTGCGGAAACCTGCATGGTTTAGTTAGCTATCTTCTCCCGTCTTGGAGTTTAGAGTCGAATGAACAGAAGGCAACCTCTTGGCGGGGTCTCACAGAGCACAGTGGGGTTCCCTGTGCCCAGGGAAAGCAGAGAGAACGGCCAGGGACTAGGAACTGGGTGGGAGGGTGGGGAAGCCGGCAGGGCGGCGCAGAGGCCAGTCTGCATACAGACTCCCACCACCTTTTAGCTCTGGACCAAGCCAGCCCTCTAACCTGAAAGGGGAACGCTGATACACACAGAGCTGCTGTGAGGATTTAATAAGATGAAATGCCTGGTACGAGTGAGAATGTTAGAGCCCACCTCAAATAAAGATCGTTTTCTCATGTTCCTTTAACTCTGAAGAAAAAGTTATCATGTGTCAAGTATGTATCATACATCTAGTATGTACTCGATATTTCTTGACTCTGGGAGATGACTTGATATTAATTCCCAATCTAAGAAATTCAAGTGAAACAATTCACTCCAACATACACTTACTGCCTGAGGTCTTTCCATCTAAAGGTGGGCTGGCACAGAGGTGGGGGGCAGATTTCTTACATTTTTAAATAGAACTCTGATTTTGGATCCAGTGAATGTGTTACCTATTCAGAAACTAAAATTGAACAAAAATAAATAAATCATCCTAACAAAAGCTGCGAGCCTTTCTGTGAATTCCTCAGCACAGAGAAATTTCAAGAGAGAACAAGATTTTGTGTCTTATTGTTTTTCACCCCGTCGGAAACCCACTACGCAGAGACAAAAATGCCAGATGTATCTAACCAGCATTGCACTACATGTAATACTTGCCAGACTCTCATTTAAAGAGTGAGATGTGAGAGACGGCATCTCGGTGATGCCTAATGAAACACAGGCGATCAGAGGCCTGGGTCGCTGTGGCCCGGGACCGGTGCAGGGAGAGGGAAGGACGCCTTTTAACCCTAACTAACAGGATTCTGTTAGTAATCGAAACGAGTGAAACTGCTGCGGTCTGCCCGGTTCTGAGCTACAACAGTGTCTGTTTCGTAAGTTGCATTCTTTACTGTTCTTTGGCCACATGGCAAAGCAAAACGAAATTCTGCCTTGGCAGCCTCAGCCTTTCAGGCACACACAGCTCCAAATGGCGGGAGTGCTCTCTCCCTCTCTGATCTTAAATTTCTCCAAGGAGCCCAAAAGCCTTTCATGCCCCACCCTCCACCCCCACCCCAAGGTGCCACTAGGGTTGGTCCTTGCTGTCTGGTTGTCTCCTTTTCCTGGGCTATCACCTTCTCCCCTGGCCGTCTTGTTCCTGGGTGAGTCTCTTTTCTTCTGCTTGTCCCCCAGGTCACAGCCTCTGCCATCCCCTCCTGAGGTGGCCGCTGTCACTCCCTGTCCCGTGGGCCTCAGCCCACTTGGGGAAGAGGCAGCCACAGGAGCTTGGCTAATCCCATGTCACAGATGAGGAGACCAAGGCCGGGCGCGGACGCGACGTACTTGCTAGCAAATGCCCAGGGAAGAGGCCCTTGACTCCGTGTCTTTTTCTCAATCTTCTTATGCTTACTATACATTATGAGATAAATTCCAAAACGAAGTGGAATCTTGTTAAAATGTGAAATGTCCATGAAGGCTGATCTGGTTGGGGGGTGGGGGAGATCTTTGGCTAAAGTGTCCATTTCCCTGCCGAGCTCAGTGCAACTGGCCCACTGGTCTGGCTGCAGGACAGGAGATGGACGTCAGAGAGAACAGATCCGCCTAAACTCCCGGATTCACAATGGAGAGAGAGAGACTCGAGAGATCTCCAGTGGGCTGAGCTGCCAACCAGTGAATCTGGAACCAGGGACCAATTAGTGGAGTGAAGCGGCGGACGAATGGGAAAGGCACTCTCCAAAACAGTGGCCACTAGCCACGTGTGAATCGAAATTAAATTACAAATTCCTCAGTCGTAGTAGCCGCACGTTGAGGGCTACTGACAACTGTATTCGATGACACAGACCATTCCATCAACGTGGGAAGTTCTGCTGGACAGCGACAGTCTAGAAGGACTCCCCAGGTTCTGAGGGTAACATTATTAACTGCTACAAAGCAGAGACTGCTGCCCCATTTCACAAACTAAGTAAACTGATGATCAGATGACCGGGCTTTGCCCAAATCACACCACGAAGTGGTTGGAAATGAGATCTGAATCCAGCTCTGGGTAACTAACTCCATGGAAGCCGAAGCTCCTTGAGGTAAGCCCCAGCAATGCCTCTTTCCCAAGCTCCGGCTTAACGCGCTTGACTTTCTCTAGGAAACAGGAGGCAAGGCCATGGGCTAAAAATGAGGCAGGAGCAGGAAAAACGTGTTTTAATCTCAAAAATAATTATGCCACTGACAAAAGGAGTGATTCCAATCTCATCTACGCTGGTAAATGTTTTCCTCCTAAAGTATCTGTTTCAGAAATAAGCCTTTAATTTGAATACTTTAAGAGCCAAAATTTCTGTCTGTTGAAAATATTTATTTCTATTGTTTGGCAGGAATCAATTTGTTAGGGCACCAGCCACTCTGGCAAAGGTTCCCTTCCACTTCTCTGGGAAAACACTTGGCGGCAAAGCCATCCACCGCCCTGCAGCTCACTCGCTCTCTGCTGGGGCTGCCCCGGCCCCAAAGATCTGCCGGCGCAGACGCAGGCTGGGAATCAAACCCAGTGTGTGTGCGAGGAAAAATGCGCTTTGGGGGTTACTAGGAATACACAGCTGGGCTCAGTGGGCAATCAGCTGAAAGTGATTTCCAGGAGCAGAAGACATTTTCTTTAATTATTCTGAAGGTGGTAGAAGACCTGGGACCCAGTATCAGGTGATTTTTCACATAGCCCTGTCTCTCCCACCATTAGTGAAGTCTAGGAAGCAAGCAGCAGAGTTTCAGGAAGAGCCAGCTCCATCCTGCCTACAAGAATCTGGACAGGTCATCAAGATGCCCTGAGCCTTGGCTTCCTCATCTGTAAAATATGCCACCTACCCTGGCTCGAAGGGTTGTTGGAAAACTGCATGACATAAAGAATAAGAAAAACTCTTGCAAGTTAAAGAACTTCCACAGAAATATGGTAGTTCTTCTTATTTCCTGTGAGGATAAAGTATCCTACAATTTCCTCACTTAGCTCCCTTTTTTATACACTACGGGGGTGGAGGGGGGCTTAAGAGACAGAGCATGAAAGTTAAAAGCTATCACAGTTACAGGTGAAGTGCTAATAACTTCATTTTGGAACTGTCAGGCTTGGTTTTTTTTAAATCACAGCTGTGGCTTGCACTAGCACTCTACCTGTAGCTGTGTTCCCTTCTCACATTTTAATTGGCAAATAAGAACTCCAGAAAGCTCTCAAAATGCTTTTGCCTGGAATTTGTAAGCAGAAGTTGAAAGCCGCCAAGTGGCTCCTGGGGGAGACCAAACCCCTAACAGACATCTACCAACGATGCTGAGCAGGTTCATCTGAATAGCTCATTTCAGGCCAAGAGATGCCACCTCTGAGCCAGCTTTGATTTTATTTTTGCAGTTAATTTTCAAGCGAGCAAGGTTTACAACATCCTGCCACTGGCTGGATGGCAATGGAGAACTGCTGCCCACCAGATAGCCCGGCACAGTGACACTAGTGTGGCAAAGTGAATGTCGCATGTGATTCCTTCACTCTCTCCTGGCACCAGGGCTGCTGGCCGCTATCAGGGAACCGGGGTGCTGGGCAGCAACAGGTGACATCACATGAGGGCTCCCAGCGCTGAGAGCAGGGGTGTGATCTTAAAGGGGCCGTTTCAATCCTCAAAGAGTTTCACCTCTGGCTATGCTAGAGGGACACCCGGGAAGAAAAAAAGGGCTGCTCCGGGAGCTGCCCTGGAAGTGCTGCTGCCAGTCTGCCCACTCCACCCTGTCCGGGGAGCTTTCTAAGAAAAAGCTGGAGGGGCACTTTATTTATTTTAATATTTATTTATGTGGTTGCGTCAGGTCTTAGTTGCGGCTTGCTAGCTCCTTAGTTGCTGCACATGGGCTCCTTAGTTGTGGCATGCATGTGGGATCTAGTTCCCTGACCAGGGATCGAACCCGGGCCCCCTGCACTGGGAGCGCAGAGTCCTATCCACTGCGCCACCAGGGAAGTCCCTGGAGGGGCAATTTAACTCAGACTTTATCGAGCCAGCTACAGAGCTATTGTTAACTCTCTAAACTCACGTGAAAGGATGAGGACACACAATTGACCAGCACAATTACGGCAAACTACTACTGACTCTGGAATGGGTTCAGATACTCGCATCCAGAGCCCTCAGCCAGTGCAAACTCTTGCCCGGTGTGGACAGGTGACTCCACGGCCTCCTGAGTGCCCCACGAGGGCTGGGGGTGGGGGAGGGGGAGGGGGAGGTTGTGTGTGTGCACATAGAAGGGGGGGCTAGTTCTTGAGGCAGAAAATCAATGCCAATTACAAAGCGTTCCCAACCTCTCTGTGACCCCTCCAAGTTCAGGGTCTCATCGCCTGTTTTCCCCTAACTCTGGGTGTTATTTCTTAACTACACAGACACCCAGAAGATTTCTGAGCTCAGTAAAATGACGCCACTTGTTTTGGCCCAGGAATGACATTTCCCTATACCCTCTGTTCTTGGTTCTCTGTGTGATTTCTTGAGGAGCAGCGGGGAGGAGGTGGTCCTGATCTGCTTTGGGGTCAAAAGGCAGCTCCCAGTAGAGTGTGATTTAGAAAAGGACACCTCCCACCCCGTGGCCTCCTCGGCAATATCAGTCAGAGGCGGGGACCCCAGGGCGCTGCCCGTGCAGCATCCGAAGCAATGCTGGCCAAGCGGCCTTGGTCACACTCTCTGGCTCTTCCTCTGACCACATCATCCCATCACAGGCAGGAAGCCACAGGCAGTACCGCACAAGCAGCAGCCACTGTCTTCTATGCCAGCAAACATTTGACCCTGCCAGGCTAACGTAAACGTAGAGGAAATACTGCCATAGATCCGAAATGATAATCAAGCTCGTCAATCATCAAAAACAAAAGCAATCAATCGTGTCCCGCATACTCTACTTCCTAATCCTGGAAAGCACACCCATGTATTTAACCTATCAAGAGTATCAGCAAGAACTGAGACAAAAGAGGATTTCCTGCTTTACTCCTAGCTATAAAACTCCATCCCTAAGTGTCCGCTTAACGGGTCTCACTGGATTTCTAGACACCTGTATTATGCTAAAGAAACTGCACATAATCGCCACTAGCAAAGGCTTGTTATGCACGGCTGCAGCAGGAACCCCTGAACTGGGGAGGTCCAATGAATCATGGACTAACCATGAAGACTCCGCTTGCATCCCAAAGACTCTCAGAAGAAAGGATGTGACTGGTTTCAGAGACGGTGGGATCAAGCGTGCACACCTGTGTGAAACGAGGGCCAAAGGAAGCCAAAGGCTTCCCTCCCCTAGAACAGCCATTCAGCCCAAGTGCCCCAGGACGCTGCTCCCCTCCCACCCGGCCCCTTAGTCAACTCATCCGTCGAGCAGGGGCATTCCCGAGCTCCTCCTGGAAGGACAAGACAGGGCACAAAAGGGCAACAAACCACACCAGTGCTCAGAGCTTACAACCAAGGAAGACAGCCAGACGCTGTGAGGCGGGACATGCCAGGAATGGTTCTGAGACAGCTGGGAGTTGATAGGGAGAAGATCGGGGAAGACTTGGGACTTCCCTGGCGGTCCAGTGGTTAACGCTCCACGCTTCCAACTGCAGGGGGCATGGGTTCAATCCCTGCTCGCGGAACTAAGATCCCACACGCCCTGCAGCGCGGCCAAAAAGTTTTTAAAAAGCAAACAAAAACAAATACGAAAACAAAAGATCGCGGAAGACTTCATAGGAAAGGTAGCAGGGGACGGCCCCAAAGGATGGGTGTGATTTCACTGGGGGGGGGGGGGGGGGGGGGGAGGATTCCAGAAGGCAAAGAATGGGCAGAGAGACATGATAAAAACCGCTGCAGCTACAGTTTATCAACTCATGCTCTACGCCCCTTGTCATTTTTCATGACCAGGGTGATCCTACAACAGCCATCACTCCTGTTCCACCAATGAGCGAGGATACCGAGGTTCAGAGGTGAAGGGGACCTGACCGAGATCACACACTTACGGAGGGAGACGTAAAAGGCCACGTTTTCTGCACCTAACGCTGCTCCCTCCGCTACAGAAGGACGCTCTTGGAAGCGCACCAGGCTTGGGGCTGACGTGGGGACGGTGGGCTCTGGGGGCACAAAGGGGGACACCCTGGGGTTCCTGCCTCTTCTAAAGCTCTGTGATGACGTCCTAACGGTGGAACTGGTGACGCGGTTCTTCAAATCCCCCAGCCTCCCTTTTCTGTCGTCCGCCCCCCTCCCCTACCCCGGGGATGGGGGCAGTTCCCTCAGCTTACTGGTGAAAGAAACAAGACAGTGGGGTCTCGAGACCAGAGCTACTTGTTATTTGCTGGGTCACTAAGGAAGGCAGGAAGTGGATCTAGGGACAGCGCGGGGGCGCCTCATCGGAGCCCTGAACGTGCATCTGACTCCGTGTTGAACCCACGTGTGGCCGACTCCAGGCTATTGAGGATCACTGTCGTGCTTTAGAAAGATCACGCTGGCGGCGATGGGGAGAATGGATTTGAGCGAGGAGAGGCTGAGAGCTGGTCACGCGGTTCAGAAAAGAAGCCACGGGGCGAGGGATTTTGCCGCCCCGTAAAATCTGCTGTGAGATCAAGAAAAAGGAAAGGAACCAGAAACGTCTCTAAAAGAATCCTGAATTGGCTTCAGTCAATAAAGTAATACAGGAAGCCGCCGCAAGAAGGGAAAATAGGATATACTAAAATGGAATTACAAGCCTGGCACTGAAAGGCGGTGGGGACTTTCTCCACCCCGGCTGCTGCCAGCTTCTGCCCCCCCGTCCCCCGATTTACATGCTCATGGGGGTCCCAGAGCCAATCGGCAGCGGACCTGTCAAATCTGACTGCTGGAATAAAAATGGAAAGGCCGAGTGGCAGCCGTAACATGGAATTTCCTTGTTTTTATTAGTTTAAGGCTCTTAAAGAGTAACTTTTACATTGGGGAAAACTTTTCAAATATGTACTACTTGCAACGTAGATCCAGTTACCTCTCACATGTTTTCAATCATTCTGCTTGCCAATTTTACTAGTTATCAAAAGACATTTGTGGTTTAAAGCAGGGGAACGGGCTTCCCCCTCCCGGCACATCTGCCCTTCCCGCGGTGACCTCACCCTGCTGGATCCCGAGCCCGGCCGGCTGCCAGAGGCCTGATGGGGCAGACAGGGGCGCGCTACTGGGTCCCACAGCTGGAGGATGGTGCGACGGATTACTCGGCAGCTCTGGCACTACAGGGACACCCGGGTGTGGACTTTTTTTTTTTTTTTTAAACAAAAACTATTGATAAAATCCAGCTTTTCTGCATTACCGCTCCTACTTAAATGAATCCGGGAACGCAAGTGTCTCTTGAACCGCACACACACCAAAAAAAAAACATGGTTCCTCGGTTTTCGATTCTTACAGCTAAACCTACTGAGATCTGGGGATGGAAAGGGGCTGGTCGTGCTGCGTTCTGGGTGTTATTCAGCACTGAAGCCGGGCATGAAAAGAGCCAAGTGTCTACGATGCCCCCACGTGCGATGCTGAAACCAGCAAAACTAAGGAAGCCTCGCTCGTTCTTCGCTGTTAGAAGTCTCCTCGTTAACTGAGAGCAGAATCCCCGGACTCCAAATAAAGAGCCTCTTGTTCTCTCCTTGCTGTGTTAACCCCACACACCCAGGAGTGGCTGAGCCTTCGAGGTGTCAAACCACAGATGTCTAATATCCAACGATGTGGAGCTCCGTGCTGTTACTCAGAGGACAGAGATGGGCGGCGGAAGTCTGACACCCCACTGAAAACAAAATGAAACACACACCGTGTCCTGAATGGTCTACTTGACGTACATTCAGAGGAAGACCTAGGAAGATGAGAGGAAATCGGGTGGGTGTGCTGGCTGGAAGGAGGCTGCCCTCCCGGTACCACGTGCTCCGCACGTGGCAGCACGTGCGTGACCTGCTTTGTACCAGGGTCAGAGTCCCCCTTGGAGCCAGGTGGCATCTTATTCTTCACGTGGACCGAAAGCAGGCCTTAGGCATAAAGGACAATAAAGGACTGACAGCTCGTGAGAGGCCGCTGCCGGTGGGTCATGGCTAGCGGTCTGTGCATTTCTGGTGTGAATATGTACTTTCCCCCCGTAAAGACAAAGAGGCAAACAGACCCTCTGAGATGAGAAAGAACCACACGTTCGGTTTGTTAGGGACGGGCTCCAAACTTCCGGCACAAACATTTATTTTTTAATCAAGCCAATTTTTTTTTTCCATTTGAAACCTGTTAATTCCATGACTGAGAATTCATCAAGTTTCAGACTGGAATTAATTTTAACAAGGCTTTATATCAGAAATATTAGTCGATGGAGCTGTGGAAGTGGCCTCACTTCACACACTGTCACTGGAAAGTCTGTGCGTTCGAGTTCCCTTCAGATGGTGGGGTTCACGGCGATGGAGTGGGGGGGCCGCTGTGAAGCTGAGGTGTGTGAGCTCCCCGACTTGCTCCTGGGGGCTCGCGGAGCTGGGGGAAGCCACGCTGGCAGCCTGGTTGCTGGCCCTTCGCACACAAAGCTGACTGTGGTTACTGTCCTGGGCGGGGAGGGGACTGTCACCACACACACCCTCTTACTTTTCACCTACTCTGGGTGAGGACCATTCCCCCCCCCCTCCCCGACCCCCACCCCCGTGCTTGGTGGTTCTTTGTCCTATAGCCGCTTCCCCACCAACGCCCTTTCTGAGACTTCTCTGCTGTCACAAACATCTCTGCCCCGCCCTGGAAAGCAGCTGCGCTGCTTCGCTGCTTTCAGGCAAGCTGGAAATCGGGAGGCTATCGATGTGGTCCGCTCTCCGGGGGCGTGGATCCTGCTTCATCCTGTTGGTGATACAGGAACTGTGGCCCCTGAATCCTCAGAAATCCGTCCTCTTACTCACTGCCACCACTACAATAATTAGGCAACAGCTGTCACCTCTTCACTGATTCTGCCTGAAAGATCACTGCGACATCTTTTGGAGGCAGGCTTGGCCGGGCACATCACTGCAGGGAGCCACGCGAGTTCCATCCTGAGGGCTTCAGAATTTCCGTCGCTCTCCCTGTCCGCCTTCCCTAGATTCTTTAAGAATCTGGGTTCCTCTTGCCCTTGCCCTGCTATGGGGCAGCCGCTCAGCAAATCTCACTGACAGGCCTGCATCCGTGGACAAACATTCTGACCAAAGTCTCCACACCCCGTCCCTTCTCCCTGCGACTCCGGGCCTCAAAGAGCAGCCAGCACCCCAGGGCAGGCTCCGTGTTCCTACGGCCGTGCCCTTGCGAGTCCCACCGTAGCTATACTGGGGTGGCCTCGCTGATGAGTTCCACCTTTTCCTGCAAATCTCCAGGAAAAGCATTTCCCACGTCATTTCTAAAATTTCTAAAATGCCCAGCCTCTGAGGAGCCTGGAAAGCCGCCCAGGGCTCAGCCTGGGGCGTAAGGCTCAGCGAGGCCACCGTCCCTGCGCTTGGGCAGCAGCCACTGCCCACGCACAGAGAGCATCGGGGGTGGGGACGAGAGGCCAGCGGAGCACATGCTAGGCCTACAGAGACTATGCTTCAGCTCACAGTCAAAGCAGCTCCTCGTCTCCAGGGCTGTCTGTTCAAAAGACATCCTTCGGGAGCCCCCCCAAATGCTCACACGGTTCCCCCTTCGCAGCAGCTGCACCTCCCACCGTATGATTTACTCTCTCGGAGTTTTATGCAAGGCCGGTGCTAAAGCACGCCATGACTTGGGAATCCGAGGGGCTGCAAAGGTCCAAAAACCGCTCTGCACTTGATACTGCATTGCCAGAGCACTTCCGCTCTTTAAAAGCTGGGCCATAATTCACGTACCTCTGCAGGCTGGCATGACATTCTGGTCACACCTTGCCCGAGTTTCTGAGGAATGGGGATACTTCTGGACTTGTGAGCGGATTTAAATTTTTTAAAGAAATCAACACCGTCCCCACAGAAGACATCTTCCTACCTGGCAACCTGACCGCAGTGATGACACACCGAACCCGTGCAACCTCATAAGTGTGCCAAGCGGAGACATGGGCCCAACATTGGTGGAGCCAACTTCAGAGCAGAGAATTTGCCGCTCATTTACATCCCCAAAGCGGTTCGGATTCTAACTTGAACATATATTTCACACAGTACCCAAACTTTTAAATATCCACAAGAAGGTTTCATTTTTATAGGCAATAAACATTAAATCTAAAGGACTGGGACATAAAACGTGTTTTAATACCATATAAATCACCTTTCCCTAGAACAGACTACATCTCTGAAGGCTTTAAGGATTGCGATATAAATTTTTATGGCAAATTATCTACATAGAAATTATCTGCATGAGATGCACTTTCGCTTTCCTTCCCATTTACATACTGCTGACAATCTTTTCCATCACAACAGCCAATCCACTTTGGGCGATCCAACGGAGGGGAAAAATACTGGAGCTCTGGTGGGTGGAGGTCTCCCTTCCTTCCTTCTGCCCCTCATCTTGGTTTGATGCAACTAGGTCTGACCATCTTTCTACAGAAGAGTCTTTGGCTAACCCGCAGCCCAAATGGGGTACCGCTGGTCAAATGATGAAAGGAGCATTCTCGGGCTGGGCCCCCAGACGTGCTTTCCTCCAAGCTTTTCTCGAGCCAGAAGCCAGCCAGCCTGGTTCCACAGCCCTGGAACTGGTGTTTTTAGAACTTTCCGTGGACGAGGCAAGTCTGTCACATGCACATGGTTTTGTTTTCTGGATTAAAACTGCAAAAGGAATCCCAATAAAAGGAGAGACTAGGATTCTTCTACCAGAGAGCAAAATTGGATAATGTGACCAACAAACATTTTATTATATTAGTGAGTTATAAAGTTTACAACCTGACCCCCAAATACAAGGAGACTGAGTGTCTGTTCCTTGGAGAGTTATTTTCTAGTAACAGAACGAGGAAAAGTAGCAAATGTGCCTGCTTTCTGGCCTGCTATTAATCGGAGCCAGCTGTCTGAACAAGGAAAAAGAGAAAGGGTTTCTGGAAGTATTCTCCCTCTTGGTTTTATTCATATAATAAATAGTAAAGTTAATTTTTTGAGCTTTTCATCTAGGATAGTTTGAGACTCTTCAATGGTCTAAAAATTTAAATACAGCTCTCCCTTATTTCCTTGCAGGGCCTAATTAAACAAAAATAGATCTAGCAACACAAAATCCTGCACCAAAAATAAAAAGAAGCGTTCTGGCAAAGGGGCACCAATTTTAACTGCCTCTAGCTTGGATATATGAGCATTAACAACAGACTGATGGGAAGGGAAAAGGACGCTTCAACGACATTTGTCAATTAAACAGTCACATTCTCATGAAAGAAAAATCCACGTAGATTTTTAGGCTGCATATATATAACAGGGTAATGACCAGCCCAGTTCCTCTGGCTCATTACAAAATTTTCTTGTTGAAGTGGCAATTTCTGCCCTGGACGTCTAAATAAGGGTGATCAGAAGCCCACAGTAAGTTTTGAAAAACGGGACAACTAGAAGATACTCTGAGATATGGTGACAGAAACATGCTGTTTCGCAAACGAAGGAAGTAACATTTTCTCTCCAGATTAAAAGACACTTGAAACCAGCTAACAGCAGCTTGCGTAATCCTATTTAAAATGTGCTAAAGCATCACACCACTTCACCAAATGGGAGAAAGAGGAGCATCCCTAGCCCTAAAATTAAAAGAATCTGACCAACGATCTGCTTCTAGATGCAGCTTTCTTAAGAAGTCCAACTGCCCTCGGCTTGCCAGCGGCCAGCTCAGAGCAAGGAGAGGGACAGAAAGAACGGGGACAAACTCTCCACTGAAACCCAAAAAAGATGCTCTGGGCTCCGACTCATTCAATGAGCCCTGAGTGCGTCCCCCACCACTGACAAGTCAATTTGTAGGAAGGAAAAGCTAAAACGTGCACTGCCCTACCCAGCTGGGACTTCCAGCCTACAGTGCGCCAAACAAAAGGTACAGCCCAGATCATTAACAGTGACAACCACAAGAAAGCCTTCGAAATAATTCAACATTTATTGACACTCTGCAGTGGAGGAGACAGGGAAAAAATGAGCAGACGCTCTCCGTACAGAAATCCAACACCCACACCAACTAGTTGAAAAACCAAAATGCCACCACTTCTTCGAATTTAGGGGGGAACTAAATATAAAAGACTATTGCCCCAAGATTACCATGGAACCCAACAACCCCAAATATGGAATTCGAATGCCACCAGTTCCATGAACCCTGTTCTATCCTACCACTGGTCAGAACCACTTCCCCCGCGCCTGCACTTTGCAGCGTGTGTCACATTCCATGTGCTTTCCGGTCATTAGTGGGTCTTCTTGACGCCACTGACACAGCTGCTAGAAGATGGGAGCTGTCCTGCTCATCTCTGGATTCCCCACAGCACCTAGTGCAGGTCAGATGTACACCCCGGTCACGAAGTGAGTCTGAACGTCCGCTCTGCACTCAAAGGAGATCCGGTCCGAGACTCTGGGGCACATTCCAGACAGTCTCCCTGGACTGCAGTTCTAAATGAAATGACTGAAGAAAGTGTTTTTCGTGTTTACATCTAACAGTTAAATGTCTTTGAGAAGAGAATTACAGGATCTATAGTAATTCTAAAACATGCCTCCTTAAGAAAGTATTCAATATGCAACACAAAACCTTATTAAAAAAGAGGAAAAAAGCAAAAAAAAAAAATCCTGCTAAATAATCTAACACGAAATAAGAAGTAAGACATCCTACTTAAGTGACAAAAGAAGAGTCGAAAATAAGAAGCAAACAACAGCTTAAACAATGTCAAGCCGCACTTCCGAATAAAAAAGATCTCATGTTCACGTGTAAAGTGAGAAGGGGTAGATGGTAAAAACCACAGCTATGGAAAGGTTCAAGGTTAACCTGTCCAATTCATTAAGTAAATAACGATTAAATTACAATTTAATCAGATAATTACAATTCAGAAAGGAGGAAGACAGATTTGTGTTCTAAGCAATGAGCAAAAACGCACAAATAGAATTGAGCTGCTACTTTTCCAACCAACCTTTAGATAAATGTTTCATAAAAGAGATCCACCATTTTGCTCCATGCTGACCCACAAAAGCAGCAGCTTAAAAACGTTAAGGGGTGCGTTTCACTCTGACCCCAAGAATCAATCTAGCGTAGGGCTCTGCCAGGCACTTTGCACCCTCCAGCCCTGACTCCCGCCCAGGACAGACAGCGGGGGTCCAGGGTCGGGTTGGTTGCCCAGCCAGCTCTGACCCAAGGCAGGGGAAGGCAGGGGGAGGGGGAAGATGGAGAAGAGGCAGAGCAGAGGAGCCCTCCTGCAGGTCTGCTCTGACTCCTAAGCTCTCATGTCCCCATTTTGGTCACCAGCTGGGATTTCGGTTCCCCTGGAACCGACGCCCTGCTCTGTCCAACCAGGGCCCTCTTACCTCATGTGCCAGGGTGGGGTTCCTGCTCCGAGCAGACAGACTCTGGATCTCTGAACACTCCCCTGTCTCCTATCCCACATAAGGCCTCCCTGATACTAAAACCCATCCATCCGTGACCCCACGTTTTTCCTAGCACTCTCCTTCTTCCAGTTCGTTCCTACCACTGGCTTCTCCTCTCCCCAGATCCTTGGGGACACCCCACCATGTGCCAGTAGGAATGGTTCTACTGTCAGGGCAGCTGTGTCTCTGCTACAAAGACCCTGGAACCCTGTCTAAGCGAAGCAGGGGTGGGAAAGCTTGGATTTCCGGAAAACAGAGCATCTCCAATCATTTGGATTAACGGAGAGTTTCAGTGCCCTGCATGCAACCAGTAAAAATATTGTATTTGCAATTGCAGGGTTCCTTCTTCTAAGAAATTATTTCCTGAACACTTCACAAGCACTGGATGCTTTAGAAGAAAATTCTGGTTTACTCCTCTCAAGTCTATTTCATGAATCCTTTAGAGCTTAAAGTGAAGAACCAAAGTAAGGGGAAAAAAGAAACACCCCCCCCCCGCCAAAAAAAAAACCCCAACTGCTAATGTGCACCTGGAGACAGGCTGTGTGGTACAGGGGAGAAGGCATCAGACGGGGGTAAGGGGGTGGCTCTTCCACAAACCATCCTGGGGGAAAGATTCTTGCTCTCTGAGCATCAATTTTCTAATCTGCAAAATAAGAGTGATAGCAACTTGGAAGGGTTTTGTGAGGACTGATTAAACTCAGCAGTCTTTAATGACCATCTCCTGTGTGCCAGATCCTGGGGCAAAAGGAAAAAATGGGCCTCATTCATTCATTCAAACATGCGTGCAGGCATGCAGTTTGGGGACTGAAATGATCACAGTGAACAAGATAGTCAAGCTGACAGTACAGACAGGGAGAAGGACAATAAACCAATGTGTTCAATACATTTATTTATAAGTAAATATGAGCATACAGATGTCTGTGAGTCTAGAGACAAATATGAATTTCATTTATTATCCAGTGGAATTGAAAGAGACCAAGCACAGCGGCAGGTACAAGGGAAACACTGAAAAATGTTTACTGAACTTATCGACCTAACCCTCAATGAGCTTTATCCTCTAAGTCCCTAAATTCAACTTCACATGTCGGTGTCTTGGCACTGGACGTGTTCTCCTGGGGTGAGCATGCATAGGGCCCCATAATCGCTGCGGGGCACATACACCCGAAGACACCTGAGAATTGTAAGCTTCAAGGCAAAATAAAGCTCATTTTCAGCACCAGATACACTGGTAGGATTTGGTTTTTCAATCCCCAGATACTAAGAGCAAGGAATGCCACAGAGGAGGACACTTGTTTTACTGGCTTTGTACCACATGGCAGTTGTGGATTCTGTCCTGCCCACTGGCTCCTCCTGGAGGCCCTCATCCAGGTCAGGAGACATCTCGGCCTTGGGTTCACAAGGGTGGTCCTGACACTGATCCTGGTGTCCTGGATGGCTCCTACCCGCTTCGTGCACACACGATTCAGAAGGAGAGGGGACGAGGAGTGGTTAAAAAGAGAGGTGAGATTGTGTCCACGTCTCGAAGAGGGGAGGAAGGGCAGCAGCATCTCTGCTGCCCGGCCAGGGGTGCCTCCTAGAAAGTTCCAGCAGCAGAGCCCCTTGAAAGCTTCACCAGCTGCGCTCGGCAGCCCAGAGGCGACTCCCAAATAGTGTTCTTCACCGACCCCGTTTGCAAGAACACACGTTCCTGGGCACAACTGCTTTCCCTGATCTGCAGTTGGGATGGGGTGGGGGAAGCCTGTGGCCGAGTCCCGAGGGCTCCTTTGTCACCGCAGAGCAGCATTAGACCTGGGAGGGCCAGAAAACGCGCCTGAGCTGTCTCCACATCACAACAGGAGAAAGTGACCCAGGGCCAGTGGGAGGAAAGAGGGGCAGGAGGGGCCGGGCGGGCCTCCTCCAAAAGCCAGGCCCACCTGACCTCCGAGCGCTGCAGCATCTCAAGGATGGTAAGTCCCTGCAGGGTCCCCAAGGCTGGGACTGGCGTTCAGGAAGGTAACACACGGCAGGCTCATGACAGCGTGGGCATTTGGGTCATCTGGGAGCCGGGAGAGGCTCAGAAACTCTTCAACTGCATCTCCCAGCATGTCTTCCTGAGGGGTGAGGGGACCCCAGGGCCAGCTGAGCACTGGTCCCCAGCCTCGCTTTCCTCTGCTGTGGGCGAAGCTTATGAGGACCGACAGAGCTAGAATGTGTGAGGCACTCGGAACAGCCCAAACACAGAAGAAACGTTCTCTAAGTGTGAGCTGTGGTGATGACTCCTTGAAGCCCAAAGCCTCATCAGAAAACGCCAGGCGACATACCCTTGGAAAACATGGGTATTTCCTAAATGAGTCACGAAATACGAAGAGGAAATCTCAACAGCACTGAGCTGGGCCTTTAAGGACAAGGGGCCTCTGAGGTCGGGGGTCCTCTGGGCAGATTCCTCCTCTCTCCCCTCCTCCCCTCTGGGCCGCAGGAGGAACCTGCTCTTTGGAGCAGCATCACTGCGAGGGCCTCCTAGACTCCCCCAACACTGCAGCGGGGACCATGGGAGGATGTGGGCACCCGTCTCGGCCCCCTCTCCTGGCTGGAGATCCTCCTGGCGAGACGGGGCGCACCCAGCCCCGCGCAGCGCACCCCTGGACCTGAAGCCATCATCACTCCTCGGTGTGGAAGGTTTCTCCCAGCCTCCGGCCAAAGGAAACAGACCTCAGAACACTGGCCATATGAAAGGCCCGTGTGTAAAAATAATTCGGTTCAACAAATATTTCCGCTACATGCAAATCACAGAAATAGGCACAGCGGCAGAGGGCACGCAGAGAGAGGGGAGGAGGCCCGGGCTTCAGAGAGCCTGGAACCCAGTGAGGACGTGAGGGGAGCGTTCTGGCTGCTACGGCACCACCAGAACAAGGCAGAAGAGGAGCCCCGGATTCCACAAGGCAAGGGGGGAAACGGCTCTGAATCGCTGAAGGTCTCATTTGAACAGATGCCCTGTTCATCCCACATTTGTGGTGTCACTGTATAAATATCCATTTAAGTGCCAAATCAAGTTTTAAGCGCTTCTGTGCTCAAGTCGATGTTCTATAATGCACAGGACTTGGCAAAAAGGGAGGGGAAAAAGGACATCAAACAGAATTAACTGTAATCCATGAAACTGACAATCGCATGTAGTTTTGTCTCAAAACCCCACCCATTAGCTGTTCTCTCCGGGAGAAGTGTGTTTTGCCAGGTGCTCTGCACAGCCAACGCGCAGGGTGGGCTGGGACACCGGAGCTGGGAGTTTAACGCACACCCACCCTGCAGGGGGGCTTAAACAATGACCTGCCCGAAACACAGGAGGCCCCCACGGGGGTACACTGCCTTCCCACCCCATCTACAAACCAGGCCTGCAGCAATTATGGATCCAGACATGGGAGAGGAGAAAGGAGTTCTGGAATCAGAAATTCCTGGGACGCTACAGATAAGACGGGAGATCTCAAGGTCCACAGCTAGGTGCTCCAATCCCCCGTATTTCCCAACAGCACCTGGCCCGCTCTGCAACATGAGCTAATAAAAGCACAACAGAAAGAAATAGCCTTCTGAGCTAAAGCCAACTTTGCCTGCATGTACGTATTATAAAAATCGCACGCAAGCCAACAATTTCTATACTATGCTAGTTTCACCCCAATATAATTTTCAATAGCTCTATTGTAAACAGAAACTACTGGCAGGATTCTGATTAAAAGGATGGCAACATTTTGCATTCAGACCATGTGACAGACTCTCCCCATAATATAAATAACTTGATTTAAAAAAAAAACAAAACAGGGTGAAGAGCACCACTCCCACGTATGAAAAATCGGTGAAATATGAAGATTAAATGAACAGCCGTCCCTTTCACAGCCTAGAACTTATAAACTGAGCCAGCCAGGCTGAGGTTTGGAATAAGTTGCTGATATAGATTCTCTAGTCGTGGTTTCCACTGACTCAGGGCCATGCATAAATTAAACGACAAAGGTGGCACACCACCACGCAGAGGTGCTGTTACTTGCATTACGCAGAATCAACGGGGACTTTGAGGTCTGCAAAGCCTTTATCCCTGACTTTCAAATCCCGGGACAACCTGAGAGCTGGGGAGGCAGGGGCCAGCCTGTCCACTGCCACCAGGGGGTCCAGGCCTCCAGTGACTCTGGAGGCCACCAGGTCGTCAGGAAAGCCAGATTCCGACCAAGGAGCCCCGCTCAGAGAAGGGACCCCCACAGATCCTTCTTCTGGGTCCTCCTGAACCCGTGCATGAAGGGCTGCACGGTGTCGCGGGTAGCACACTGCTCAAGGCCCTGAGTCTCAAAGTCAAAAGGTAACAAGAGAAAGAGAGAGGCCACCAAACACAGGTTCTGAATGGAGAGCAAAAAGCGCACCCTGGCTTTATTTCCACGCACCGCTTCCTTTATGATTTTTTTTTCCCCTACAACTAAGTCACACTGAAGGTATTTGATAATCATCACAGATTTTCACTTTATTTTAATTTCAGGAAAATAGGTCTCTGGTAAGAGCCATCTTCGCTAACTAGGCTAACCCTGAAGCTCGGCGTGGGGCGGCTCCAGGCGCTCCTGTGGACCAGGCATCGCCCTCCAGCAGGGAACACTCGGGGACCAGTCACTGCCACTTCACCAAGTCAGCGGACTGAATGGCTTTCTGTGTTCTGCTCATTTATTTGCCATCCTTATCGGCCTCTCTCCGTAGGAAGTAAGTTCCTGTCTCAGCAACTGACTGTGCTCCTAACGTGTGCAACTCGCGGTGCTGGGCAATGTGAACCCCCTCATCTAATTCCCCAACCCTGGAGGGTGACAACAGTGGACATACACTGCCTTGCCCCATACGTGTCCGGCATTGTGCTCGGGCAGCGTTACGCTGAGCGGCCCCTCGTTCAGACCTCACCGCGGCCCCGCGAGGTCCTTTCTCAGACGAGGACCCGGGCTCAGAGATGTTGAAGGCCCGGCCCTAGGCCCCACAGCCAGAGCTCAGCCCTGCCAGCCTTCGAGGCCAACCTCTCCATTCCGCACTGGCCTGCCTCTCGGGAGGGCAGGGACAGGGCAGTCACGGCAGACGCTGGCCTGATCTGGGCCCGGTGTGCCATGCTGCAGTGTTTTCCTGCAGAGGTTCGCCCAACCGGGTGAGGGCAGGTGATGGACCCATCTCCCTCCCCGTTACAGGGAGCCTCCCCCCAGCACAGGGCCTGGCGCCAGGGGACCAAGGCCTGCGGGTGTGAGAGGACGCGGTAGGTGGCCAGGGACAGCCAGGGCGCCGTTACCGCTGCGGCCCCTTCTCCCCAGCGCACTGCCCTGGTGTAGAGGCGCTCGGCCTGTTTGAAGGAACTGAGCTTCACTAGATTCAGACCATCACTAGGCTCTGGCATGACAGGATGACTCAGCCAGCCTACAGAAGTGTAGGAATGAGCCGGTATCATTATTCTCCCCTCCTCCCTCAAAATTCACCCCCTGCAGGGAGGTTTCTGGATGCCCAAGCGACAAGGCCCTGGTTCCCCTTTCTTGGCCGGCAGAGGACCCCATCACAAGATGCGGTGGTCCAACAGGTTCTGTCAAATCGCTGAAAAAGCAGGCGGAATTCTTGACAAGTCGGCGGCGTCAGAAAATCAATTCCCAGATGCCATGTAATGCAGTGACAAGCCCACCGGGGCATTCGGATTGAATAGGAACGGATTTCTTTCCTTAAAAAGGACCAAGATAAGCGCAAGAAACACATTTCCATTTTGTCTGCAGACCCGGGCTCTCGAGCCGGCAAGCAGGAGTGGTGAGAACAGTGCGTCACAAACAACTCGGGCCTGCCAGCGATGGAAACTAATGGGAAGGTAAAGAGCTTCTTTTGATACTGGAAAGGCTCCAGTAAAAACTGGTCTGTACACGGAACACAGTGTCAGACTAAGAGAGAATCAGCTTGTCTGACTTGCGGTTTTCTCGACAACATTCATCTTCTCTTGGCCTGATACGGAGCAATTAGTGCTTGTCAGCTGAATCATGTGTTATTAACATCGTTCAGGCATTTTTTAATTACGGTGAGCTAGACAGACAGTAATGAGATCTCCAGCAACTTTAACTTCCCACTTCCTTTTCAGATAAATCTGAAGCTGCTTTTTTTTTTTTTTCCCTCGTGATGTGTCAAAAGAATTATTTATTCCTGCAGGTAGATACGTGTAACCCGGCCCCAGCTCCCCCCACCTCCACATAAAACATCAACTGCTGGGGGCCTCCCCCCAAATCAATCAGACAAAGACACCCTTCTTAAACATCAGCTCCCCCTGGTCGGACACGGGACGGGCATTTTTTTGCTCGAGAAAATGCTCATAACAGAGGATTCCGTTCCAGAGGCTTCTTTGGATCCGTGGGGCTCTCCATCCTGGGCCCTTGCTGGCCGGCGGCTTCCTTCTGTTCCTCAAGGATCACAGCCTGTGCTTGATCTCACGTGAGCCGCGCCGTCCTCCATCCAAAACCCGCTCTTCTCTCCGTTAGCTCTTCCATCCACGTGACGCCAAAAGCCCAGGAAGCATAAAAATGATTTAATTTGCTTTTATGGTCTGTATTTCATTCTGTTTGCTTTTAAATTAACAATTCTCAAAAAGGTTACAGTGCAGTATCTGGTTCGACTTGAATCTGGCTTCATAATTTTTGTCGTTTTAAATGCTCCCCTTCCATCGATATTTCATTGAGGAAATAATTGTCTTTCCTGGGACATTTCAAATTTTGATGGTCCCCGTCCTTGCTCTTTACACGGCCAGGAGCCAACGTGAGTTCGGAGCTATTCCTGGGGCGCCATCTGCTTCTTTACAAGGCCAGCGAGAGGGGTCTGGGGGATGTGCGATAAGGAGGAAAGGCCCCCCAAAGCCCAAGCCTGCACACCCTCCTCCCGACACTCTGTACACAGTCATCCGTAACAAGGCCACTCCTAAGGAATACGGGCTTCTGAACATTTCACAACAGGATTCCATCAACAATCTCCATGCCAGATTAGGGCCTTCTGAAGGCAAGCTCTCCAAACCCTCTGACCCATTCCCAGGAGTATTTTTAGGAAAGCCATTTTAAAAGATCCTTTTCCCAAGTTGGTTCACAATGTTCCTTTCAATGGAGCACATTATATAATGCATTCTGTATATGCTTTGAGTCTTGTGAGCCTTTAGCTGTTGTTTTTCAAGCAAGCCTCTTCCTATAGGTGTGCTCCGACCGTTCCGGACCAGGTGTGCACTGCATCCACAAGCACATCCCTTTCTCCCCCACCGCCAGCAAAGTCACCTTTCCCTTCTGTCCCAGTTGATTCCTGTTTGTCCCCACCCATCACTAGTGTCCACAGGTGGGGCATGATCCTACAGTCCCCCCAGCTCGAACCACGTGTGCTAGGTGACCATGGAACACCCACCAGGATGCCGTCCACGGAGCCGCTGTGCTGCCTTCTGGGCTGGAGCAGACCCTACGGGCAGAGCAATGCTACATCTGCAACTCCACCAGGGGCCCCGCAGGCAGCCCGCCAAGCACCTGGCGAGACCACGTCATCTCCTGGCAGGGCTAGGCTACGGGAGAAGAGAACCACGCTGGGTCTCAGAAGAAAGCAGACCAGCCCTCGGGTGGGCCAGACGAGCCAACTGTGGGGTCCACTGCCTGAGGAGACTGCTAGCTGGCTGGGCCTCCAGAGTGGGTGGCAGCAAGCCCAAGAAAAACGCTGAACACACTGAAGCCATGCAAGACCACCAGCCTCACCCGGGAAGGGGCGAAATGTCCCCGAGAATGAAACTTTGAAATGCCAATGGTTAGAATGTGTTTATCTAGAAGAACAGAGCAGAAAGTTACATTATACTAAATGGCTCCAACCTGGAAATAAAATAGGGAGAAGGGGAGGGAGGGATTCGCCCTAATTTCAAAGTGTTTTTCAGAGGAGATACTCTTGGACAGGGTAGATGATTTACAAATATTTGTACGTTAAAGCCATCAGAAAGGGACACGGGGAGGGGCAGGGAGAGAGTCAAGGTCACCCTAAGCTACCAGGTGGTGCCCTGCGTTCCGACGGACGCCCCTGAACTCCTCCTGGACTCAGCTCCACTGCACCAGTCAGCCCCGGGGACACTGTCTCCCAGGGGAGTTTGGAAAGGCCCTGAAATCCAACCATCCCAGATACTCAAGCATGTAGGTTTGTATCATTTACAAAGAACAGATAGGGCAAGTACCCCCTTATCACAATGCAAACAGGCTTCTGACCCTAACAGTATTTTGAAGAAAAGAGTTTCTTCTACTTAAAAGCTTGTAAGTCGTCATTTCATCTTCCTTCTCTTCATTCATAAAATTTTTTAAAACCACATGGTGTTAAAAAGTATCAGTTTGCTTTTGTGGTTTGGAATCTGCACTGGTTTGATCAAAACTGCGTGAAGGTGGGCTTGTCTGGGCCACCCAAATCCTGGCTGGAGTTTGACTGCTGACTCTTGCTACCAGTGGGGCTACGTCCAACAGGGACATGGCCACCACTTGCCTTCACTGGGCCCTGCCTGCATTTTGTCACAGTCTCAGCTGTGATCATTTCGGTTCCTCAAGCTCTGCGCTGTCAGACCGTTTACCTCAAACCCCAGTTTGCCACGCTACAGTCCATGGCTGGCTCCTTGTGAGGTCAGGCTCTAAAAGAACTCATTGCTTTCCTGGTGGCACATGGAGAGCCACTACCTGCCCGTAAAAGGAAGTGGCATTATTTCAGTGGGGAGGGGAGGAGGGCTCTCACAGTAACCGATGCACGGCTAGAGTGATCATGAAAGAACCAGAGCCCAGTGTGGACTCTGTGGCGGGGCAGCAGAGAGCGGAGCTGCGCTGGGGGGAGTCTAAAGGGACACATGAGGGGAAGGTGGCAGCACCGATCACATCACAGATGCTTGTGTGCAGGGACCCCGCAACTCTCCTTGCAGGTACACGTGCACCAGTGTCAGACGGTGTACACACAGGGCCCTTCAAGGCAGCGTTGCTGTCAGAGCACAGACTAGAAGCAACACAAATATCTATCCATGGGAAACCTGGTACATCGGGTATGGCCATCCATATCAGGGAATATCACGGAGCTGAGAGAGAGAGAGAGAGAGAGAGAGAGAGAAATAGAATTTTCAGCTTTCATGTACTGATTTGGAAAGCCTAAGGAACGCTCATAATTTTTAAAAAGTAAAAAGCAAGATGCAGAACAGTATGTACAGCACGCCAGACTATGGGTATATAAGGGGAAAACAACATGTATTCATATTTGTTTCTGTGTATAAAGAAACTCAGGAAGATACACAAAGAAATCAGCGATGTTGGGGGGAGGAGTGGGCAGTGCAGGGCAGGTAGGAGACTTCTCTTTGTCTTTTCCCCCCCACCCCACGGGGGGAACCATGAGATGTTACTCAGAAAAAAAGTATTACAGGAAATTTAGTGCAACTGCTGCTATAAATTGGTCCAACTTTTCTGGGAAGTTTGGGTAACATGTACCCAAAGTCTTAAAAATATACACACACTGTTCACTCAGCACTTCTGCTTTTAGAAATTTAACCTAAGGAAATAATCAAACATTAAAAGTACTATAATTAAAAAAGCAGGGCTTCCCTGGTGGCACAGTGGTTGAGAGTCCGCCTGCCGATGCAGGGGACACAGGTCCGTGCCCCGGTCTGGGAGGATCCCACATGCCGTGGAGCAGCTGGGCCTGTGAAACATGGCCGCTGAGCCTGCGCATCCGGAGCCTGTGCTCCGCAACGGGAGAGGCCACAACAGTGAGAGGCCCGCGTACCGCAAAAAAGAAAAAAAAAAAAAAAAAAAGCAAAACCATGCATAGATGCACAAAGATGTTCATCCCAGTGTAGTCTAAGGTAGTACAAATTGAAAAAGAGAAGAACAATTTAGTGAAACATGGGAAATCAGTGGAATACTGTGTGGCGTGTAAGTTCAACAAAGAGCATGTTAACTTTTCTAAACTAACGTTGAAAGATATTCTTAGTAGCACGGTGAACTCTAGGTAGGGGAGAGACTGTTACCAAACAGTATCCAAAGTGTTTACTGCACTCACCTAGTTTTGTAAACCCACAGCCAGGGAAACGTCTGGAAGAACGTATACCAAAATGTTAACAGGAATAAGATTAGTGGTGAATTGTATCTCCTTCGTCATATGTTTCCATAGTTTCTTCACTTTTACTAGCATTTCTTACTTTTTCAAATCACAAAGTCACTTCCACTTTGCAAAACAAACAAACAAACAAACAAACACCAAGGCCAAGTTCAGCAGCTGGTTTTCCTCTGTCGGTGCTGTAGCGTTAGGAGGCCTACACAACCAAGGATGAAAGGCCAGGAAGACATGAGCACCGGCTCAGGAAAGGAGAGGGATGCGCCTGAGCCCCCCGGGGAGGGTCTCCCCGATCACAGGTCCTGATCAGCCTCCAGACCAGGTGCAGTAAACAGAAACTAGACCCAACACAGCAAACACAAGACCGCGGGCTCCAACGGGGAGCTGGACGAGCAGAAGGGTTGTCATCCCCGCTTCACTTTCCTTCTGTGTCTGGCACAAAACGTTCTCTGGCTCATCACAGGGCAGTGTGACAAAAATATATTCAACAGCAATTAAACACCACATCTAAGAGCCAAGTGTTTTCGGTTAATAAAGAGCCCTGCTTATAACAAGAGCAATACTTGTCCAATTCTAAGTGGCTGAAATCGAAGCCTTCATCCTCATTTCTCATGAATGATTAGCAATATTTAAAAAAAAAAAAAAACATCAGCTGGCCAAAGCCATGGCCGCAGGTTTATCGTACCCGAGAGACGGTGAGCTCTGGAATCCAAGAGGTCTGGGTCTGGACCCCAGCTCTGCCACTGAATAACACGCGGCCCTGGGCAAGTTCATCATCCTGACCGCCTCTTCCTCACCTGTACATCAGCCTGGCTCGAAGGACGGGTCAGGACACGGAGACACAGCGGCGACGACCACAGACCCCCGTCAGCCTTGTTTCCTTTTCTTGACCCTCCCCACAACTTCTAACCAGAATCGTTCAAGATCGACCTGGCCCCGGCAAATGGTTTAAGCAACAGAATAAAGTCTATCAGCAGATGCCACGCGAGTCACATCTGTTCTTGACGCTCGGGGGTGGCAGCCCTGCCCGGGGTCAAGAAGTGGGAGGTGGGATGCCCTAAACCCTCTCTGCTCCACGATCCCAAGTTACTTTCAAGTGAAGCTGTGTTCAGTGGTCTTAACCACGTGACAGCCAGCACAATGGAGTCGCCGACTTTGCTTCAAGTATGTTGAAGCTTCGTTTTCTCAGAGGACAGATCCTGATGGATCCCCACTGCTCCCCCTACCCCCGCCCCGGCCCGGGGCTGGACGCAAGGCCTGGTGACCAGGCGGGAACCTAGGGTCTGGCGGGGCAGAGCCAAGCCTGCCGCTGACCAGCCTGGGGACTCGGGCCAGGGACTTGGACGTCCCGAGAAGAAGCCGGGATGACCCCACCGACGGCCTCACAGGACTGTCCTCAGGATCAAAAGTGATCGTGACCCTGAGACTCCCCAGCAGGGCCGGGCTCGGAGGCGACACATCCTGAGTGCTTCCTTCCTCCTCCGTGAGCTGCGTTGACCATGACCCTGGCCAGAGCTCGGAGAGGAGGGTGGAGGCTCCCGGGGAGCTCAGGCTCGTCATGTTTCAGCCCCTTTTTGAGTAAAAGGGAGATAATACTACCTGCCTTCTATTCACCTTTTCAAGGATGTTGTCAGGATTAATTGCATGGGGCACATTAAGCTCCTGTTTCCTCAGAGCAAGACAGCAAGTGAGTAAAGGATATTATTCCATCAACGGCCGGCTTTAATATCATCCCCCACGACAACTGGCACGACAGGAATGTACCATCTCACTCCCGTCCTGACTGCAAGGATGCTAAGTCAATTAAGCCAGAAATCTCATTCTGAGAAGCATCTCTTGTTCCAGTGACAATATGAAACCATCCCAGACCCACGGCCTGGATAATATCAGGTATAATGTATAGTTTACTTTTGCCAAGGATCCCGAGTATCCTAAGGGCTATACGTAAGGAGATGCGGGCATCATGGGTCTCTTCCCTTCAGTTCTCCTGTCCTTGTTTTTCTAGAAAATTCATCGTGATGACACAGAGAGGCAAGGACCTATTTTTCTATCAAAAGGCATAATCCAAAGGAGAAAATACACCTGAAAATTGTCTTCTTAAAATGTACAGAGACCTAAAAAGTTTCACCAACCTTCCGATATTTAAAACAAGGGACCATAAAAGTTCTTCAACAAATAAAATTAAAGCCACCGTAATTTTAGAATTCTCTAAGAGAACAGGAAAAAGAGAGATACAAAAGGGTCCCACATAAGACGCCGCAAACTTGAGAACTTTAGGCTATAAATACAATAGATTACTCAAGCCTGTTCACATACGTTCAGACAGCTAGTATACATTACTTTTTTAAATAATAATATATTTCAACCGTACAGAAAAGCATAAATTCCTACGTACCTATACCCAGCGTCATCAAATTTCAACATTCTGCCGTGTTTGCTGCTTTTAAAGGGATAAGATATTATAGTTGGCACTCCCACCATGCCCTCTTCAGTCCCATTTTCTCCCTTCCTTCCCCCTCACATCATCACATCTCCAGAACCTGGCATTTATCTTTCTCCCCAAAAATCTTTCTGTGTTCACTAGCTCTTCATGGGGGCATGAACAACACGAGGTATGGCTCCACATATTTAACTCCATAGGAACAGGACTACGCTGTGTGTGCCCTCCGGCTGGCCCCTTCCACTCTCCGCTGTGCCTGTGAGGTCCCCCAGCACGTGAAGCCTGCCTTCTACAACCCCCCTGGGCAACACCACTCTCCCCCAACGACCTCTACGTTCTCCCCAGGTGTTTACTCCTGTTCTTGTACACGTCTCCCGGTACACACGCCCGAGAACACCTCTAAGAGTACATTTCACCTTGGAGGGAGACTGCTCCCCTGTACCTGTGCACCTTCAAAATCCCTCTCCGAAGTGGGTGTTCTGGCTCACACGCCCACCGAAAGGACACAGAGATCACATTGCGAACCCTCCACAGCTTCAGACTTAAAATCCTGCCACTCTGATGGGTGTGTTTTTTGTTTTGTTTTGTTTAAAGGCTTTTAGTTTTAAAAAGCTATCATGTAACTGAATCCATCCCCTATTAGTCCTCATGATGGGACCAAATTAAATGGAGCTGAGGCCTATGCTCTGCTGATCAAACTGCAGGAGGATTAACTTCACAATCTCCCCCACCTTGGGTGCTACGATCACAGACTAAAATCAACCTTCTCTTTCCGAGCAGAAAACGTCAGAGACAACATCGGCGTCCACCCACTCTGAGTCACTTCCACACACCCTGGGGACCCACTCGGCCCCTCCGAGGCAGACAGGTGAGTCCAGCTACGTAAATATTTATTAAAACTGATATGAGAGCCAGGATGGGAGGTGAGTTCGGGGGAGAATGGATACATGTATATGTACAGCCGAGTCCCTCTGCTGTGCACCTGAAACTAACATTGTTAATCGGCTATGCTCCAATATAAAATAAAAAGTTAAAAAAAAAACTGGTATGAGCATGGCACTAGGCAAGGGTTTTTAAATGATTATTTACAGACCTCATAAGCATCTATCCTAAAATTACTAGTTACCAACTTAAAAAAGAAAAACTCTATACCACCCTCACAGCTTTATCTGCACAACTTTAAAAGGGGAAAAATGCAAACTCCACCACAAAGAGAAACATCTTGTTAAACCAGCTCTGCCACTTAAGGTTAAGGAATTTACCGTCCCACAGTCTCAATGAGATAGCTATGATGTTTCCCTTTAAGTTCGTATTTTCGAGATTTCTTCAAGGTATCACTGGACAAGGTTCCCTAGATCCTCTCGCCCATTAATTTCTAGGCAAGAGTTTTACGAAGGGCAGTGAAGGAGCTCTGACTTCCTCTCTGCTCCCTGGGACACCCCACTGTGGGCCGGGGGGCGAATGGACAACACGGTCCCGGCTGTAAAACAAGAGCAGCTGCTCGGGCCGGCCGATGTGACCTCGTCCAGGCTCCAGGTGGTGGTGGCTCCTGGCTCTGGGAGGTGGGGGGCGTGAGGCTGGTGGGTGCACGTGGCGGGTGGACACTGCGGCCCATGAAGCAGCGTCCCGGAAGAGAAGTGGGAAATGAGGCTCTGGGGGGAGCAGGACGAGAGCGGGTGTCGGCAACAGTGTTTGGGTTCGGCAGAGGCGGCCGGGGGGAGGCACTGGAAAGCCAAGCCCTTCCTCTACCCTCTCTGCGGCCCACTCGCTCGTCCGCCTTCTCCATGGTGAGGACACAGGCTTCCTGTACCCACGTCACCACCGTCTCCCAGGAGCCTCCTGACCTCGGCTGACCCTGCACCCTCCCGCCTCCACCGCACCCCTAACTGCAGGCTCCCCGCACCAGCACTCAGCTCTTGGCCCCTCTTCCCTTTAATCCGATCCCTTGGGAAACTCATTCACTGCCACGGAGTCAACAAACGCTCAGGTGGAGGGAGGACCTGCGGCCAGTTCTGACTCCGCTCAACCTCGTGTGTTTGATCCACGGGTTTATTAAGCACCTACTGTGTCCCAGGCACTGGGAATCGGGCAGAGACAGGACAGACCCACCCTTGTCTCTCAAGCAGTTCTCTTTACTCAGGACGTCTGAAAGGCAGCATGTCCTCCCCACATACCTCCCATCTGGGTCTCTGACTGAAACCCTTCGTGCCCAAGTGCACTTCTGGGTTCACCCAGGTGTCCTCCCTCCCTGCCTCCTAACAAGTTACCACGACCTGGGTGGGGTTCCTCTGACTCCTTCTCGCCCCTGCCGCCATCACAGGCCCTCTGCCTGTTCATCTGCGAAGCCGGGTAGGCTCCCTGACGCGTCCCTGCAGCCGAACCGCCTCCCGGCGGGTCAGGCCTAAAGCACTGTTCCCGGCACTCAAGGCCCTTTACTCTCCAGCTCCCACTAACGCTTCGCCCCTCCCCAGCGCGCTTTCAGATCAGCCCAGCATCCTCGCTTGCACAGGGACCTTTCTCCCGTCGATGCCTCAAGCACTTGTTATCTGTCTGCTCTGAGATCTTTGCTGCTCATGGTGTTTCCTGCAGTTAGCTCAGACCAAGTTCTCCATGGTGAGCTCTTCCCGTAAACAGCCGGCGCCCCGGGCAGTGAGGGGCTCCATGAGGGCAGCCCAGCCTGCGGTTGTTGAGGGTCACAGTGCTGTGTGTCCGTCCGGTCGGCAGTCCACACGCCAGGAGT
This sequence comes from Monodon monoceros, assembly GCF_005190385.1. NCBI lineage: Eukaryota > Metazoa > Chordata > Mammalia > Artiodactyla > Monodontidae > Monodon > Monodon monoceros. The sequence continues at coordinate 78,783,324 of NW_021703769.1, forward strand.
GCAGGCAGCTCGCACGTCCCCAGCGCAAGACAGACTGAGGGGGGGAGCGCCTCCCAACACCCCGACACTGCCTGCAACTGGGAGAGCCTCAGGGACCAGAGGGGGCAAGTTCAAGACCCTCTGCCGGTCAGAGGAGGTGCCGGGCCACAACAAGGCCAGGGCTCGGCGGCCCGCGGGAAGACCTCAGAAGCCGGCTCTGCAGAGGGGGATGGAAATGGATGAGACCGGTCCCAATCGACCGAAGGGAGGGTGGGCCACCCAGGGACCAAGTCGGACTTCTGACACCTGGACATCGAGGTGACAGTTAAAGCTACGAGTGAGTGATTCTACAAAGAAGTTGGCTTAAAACGAGAGCAAATTATCTGAAGTCTGAGCTTCTGGGGACACCCAGAGATGAAGGTCCAGAGGAAAAGAACCCAGCAGGTGAAGTGTTGGTCAGCTGACACACTCACTGGTTCCTGTGAGGAGCCCCCCAGCCCAGGTGTCAGGGGAGGACGCACAGAGAATTTCACTAGTGTCCTACATGCCCGTCCTCAACAGCCTCCCTCCCCCTCTCTCCCCTGCAGTAGAGCCTCAGGTCTGTGACAGCCATGCACTCGACACTCTGGGCGTGACCTCATCCTGGTGGCTGCCGGCACCCCAGGACAAGGAGGGCTTCTGTGAGGCTCTGGCTGTGAGACTCACCACTTGGAGGCCAGGCTTAATAAATAATCTGCCGTTAAAACTGAACATCCGAAGAGCCCCCTGAATGACTTGGATGCTGCCATCTGAGCTGGCTCCATCACACACATCTGTGCAAGGAACCACCATCATTTCATCCACTGCTGTGTGACTCTTCTCCACTTTGGAAAATTCAGCATACACAAGAAAACAAAGTAAAATGCTTGTAGTGATACACGGCACATTAATTATCCCCATGGACAATCAAATCACACTGAAACTTCAAATCAACTTTTAGGAAACTTTTTGAACTTTCTTACGTGGCACTTTTCCCAAAGGCCCCAGTGGTGCCTTCTTTATAAGCTTTGAAATCAATCAGATGCTTCGAGGACAAAGGGGAATCACCTTTAACTCAACGTTTCATGCTTTGTGTTGTTCAGAGTGTCTCAGGGTTGAAATTCTCATGACTACATTTGTTACCAACAATTTAATGAGTCGCTCATGGTATCAGCCATGAATGATCAGCAAACTAGGCCTGCTCATTTATCTCCTCTAGTTTAATTTGAGTCCTTAAAATAAATGTTCATGTCTGCAATAGAGGGTCTGATATGATTCTTTTGTCTGGAGACTGTAAAATAAGCATGCCAACTACTGCTGCCTTTGGTAGATTTCAAGGTCATGTGCTTTGCCAAGGTCCCTTAAAAACAAGTGCTGCTTCCCCTTGAAACCACCAAAATGTCAGTCCCATGAGGGCAGGCGCTGTCATTTTCTCAGTGCTAATCCCAGATACCTAGCATTGTGCCTGGTCCTTACTAACCAAACAATAAAGATTAGCGTAACTACTGCATGAGTGAATTTTCCATCACGGCCATCATACATGTAGGTGTAGGTATATACCTCCCACTTTCATAAATATCTGTGTCCAGAGACTACACAGAAACATGTAAATGGATGTGCTGCCCCCAGAGGGACATGCTACATGGCTGCTTGCAGTTGGACTGTCAGACCACCCTTCCACCCCGTCCTGCCCACGTGCATCGGGCACCGGGCACTGTCTGTCCCCCACCGCGATAAGCAGAGTAAGATTTAACTAACATCAGACTCGAACACCACGTAAGTAAGGTTTAACTAACATGAGACCTTAACACCGGCTCTACCAAGGGGTCCTACTGTCATCTGAAAGTAATAACCTAATTTATATGGGGCTACTAAAAAACGTCTAACAACAGGACAAGGAAACACAGTACCTCCGCAAAGTGGAATTTTTAAAGGGACAGAGGCAGTTTTCAGCTGAAAGAAAGATTTAACTTAGCTAATCTGCATGAACATCAGTGCCTCTGCAGCATCCAGAAATATGTTCTCAAAAGGTCATGTGCATAAGCATCCACTGTGAAGAATAAAAACAGTTGTTCTGAGTTTCTCGACAAATGAGAATAACTGCTCTATAATAAGAGCAACTGCTGGTGGGCATGTGTAGCCAAACAAACAGGGCTTTGTGCACCTGGCCCTCCCCACCGAAGGGCCACAGCTGGGCCTAGAAGTGGGGAGGAAGGACAAGGAGGCCAGGGCCAGCAGGAGATTTGGACGTCGGACCCAGCCTCATCTTCCCTCTCCCACGGTGGAGGCCACGGACAAAGACCCAGCCCAGGTGGGTCTCAGTTTCTTTGTGGTTAACTGAGAGGATTGGTCTAATTTTGGTAATTCTACAAAACATTTCAAACAAATGATATGTATTGTGAATACTGTTGGGGAAATAGTATTTCCCCCATTTATTTTATAAAGAAATAATTAAGGTGGCTCACTAAATATATGCCCCACCTTGAAGTGCCCCCAGATGAAATATAAAGTTTAAATATGTTATTAAAAATAAGTGCCGTCATTACGGAAATGCAAATCCAAACTACAATGAAATACTACCTCACACCCATTAGGATGGCTTCTATCAAAAAACCAGAAAATAGGGCTTCCCTTGTGGTGCAGTGGTTAAGAATCCGCCTGCCAATGCAAGGGACACGGGTTCGAGCCCTGGTCCGGGAAGATCCCACATGCTGCAGAGCAACTACGCCCGTGCGCCACAACTACTGAGCCTGCACTCCAGAGCCCACGAGCCACAACTACTGAATCCTGTGCGCCTAGAGCCCGTTCTCTGCAACAAGAGAAGCCACTGCAATGAGAAGCCCGCACGCTGCAACGAAGAGTAGCCCCTGCTCACCGCAACTGGAGAAAGCCCATGCACAGCAACAAAGACCCAACGCAGCCAAAAATAAATAAATTAAATAAATAAATTTTTTAAAAAGGAAAGAAACCCGGTACCCTGTTGATGGGAACATAAAATGGTGCAGCCACTGTGGAAAAGAGCATGGCGGTTCGTCAAGTTGTTAAAAATAGAATACCATATGATTCAGCAAATCCACTCCTAGGTGTAGATATATTCAAAAGAAGTGAAAGCAAGGTCTCAAAGAGTTATTTGTACACCCTTGTTCAGAGCAGCATTATGCACAATAGCTACAACGTGGAAGCAACCCAAGTGTCCACCCATGCATGAAAGGATAAACAAAATGTGGTCCATCCATACAATGGAATATTATGCAGCCTTAAAAAGGAAGGACATTCTGGCACCTGCTACAACACGGATGAGCCTCGAGGACAACATGCTGAGTGAAATAAGTGAGTCACAAAAAGACAAATACTGCAAGATTCCACTTCTATGAGGTCCCTACGGTAGTCAAGCTCACAGATACACCAAGTAGAATGGTGGGTGCCAGGGGCTGGGAGGAGGGGGGAGATGGGGACTTAGTGTGTAACGGGTACAGTTTCTGTTTTGCAAGATGAGAAGAGTGCTGTGAGTGGAAGCTGTGGATGGCTACACAATATGAACGCACTTAATGCCACTGAACTGTACACTTAAGAATAGTTAAGACGGTACATTTTATACGTATTCTGTAATTTAAAACATTAGAAAGGAAAAAACCCTGTATTACACATAAATAGCGTACCCCTGACCTCCTGAAACACATACCATCACCTAGGAAGGAACCTAGCCAAAAAAATGAAAAACAAACAAAAAATGCAAATCTGATCTTCAGATTCAGAAATAGATTACAAGGGGGGGCGGGGTTGGGAACTGGCTGATTAAGAGACTTAAAAGACTGAAAGATGTACGAACCAATCACAATATGGGGATCTTACTTGGATTCTGATTCAAACAGGTTTTTTTTAATGACATGTATGAGAAAACAGAAATTTGAGTACGGACTGGATAGTTGATATTACCGATTTTTTGCCATTTGCGGGGTAGATATGATAATGGTACTGTGGTTTAAAGTCCTTATCTTTTAAAGATACACACTGAAATATTTATGGATGAAGTAAGAATATGGGGCCTGGGACTTGTTTCAAAATTAAGTTGGGAAGAGAAGGACAAAGTCCAGCTAAAACAAAGTTGGCCATAAGTGAAAAATTACTGAAGCTGGGTAATGGGTACAAAGAGCTTCATTCTGCTCCTCTGTTTGGGTATGTATTCGAATTTGGAGCCACATTTTCCAGGTACACTGAACACTAAAGGCTCTTATCCTTTCTGGGCATTAAACTTCAGATGTGACATTTTCGAGCACATAAACTGTCAACTGTAAGAAAACCAACACAACACTTGGCCCCATACCAACTCTGGTAATGAAACGATTTAAGGGCACGCTTGGGTTTCAAATTATACCCGGATTTTAAATATGTTCCTCAATGCATACAGAGTCAGTATAATTACTCAAAAAGAGGAAAACCCCACCCTTTTACAGGCAACTTAAAGGGAAAGGGGGCAGGTCCGGAGCCCACCAGCTGAAAGCCTTCCCTGAACACCTTCTGAGCCTGGGTTGGGGGATGGGGGAGGGGAGCGGGCTGGCCTGTCAGGGTCACATTTCACAGACAGCTGTTCTCTGTCAAGCTGAAGGGCAACAGCAGGCTGGAAGGGCAGGCGAGTAATCCACGCACAGCCTAGTGTAATCTGTAAAGTGAACTAAACAGAATACAAATGGCATCTACTACATGGTACGATTCACCATGTAAACCTTCCAGAGTGTAAGCTCCTTGAGGGCAGGAATCGCCTCAACCTCTCCCTACCACCCCAGAACCAAGAAGAGAGTCTGGCATGTAGATGCTCAAGACGTGTTTCTTGAGTTGCTGACTGCATGAGTGGATAGGAGAAATCCATGTATCCATGCAGAAATATCCAAATGAATCACATCGTTAACGGTGATCCTAACCCTGGTAGTGGGATTACGGGTGTCAGACACATGACTACCCACCACCGCCCAACAGCCTGGATGTACAGAAATCCCACTCATGCTTCAAGGCCCAGCAGCACCGTTACCACCAAATCGGGACCTGCTGCCCACCCCGCCCCAGCCCTGCACCCAAGCCCTACACCTGGTGAAGCCTCCCCCCATAGCAGTTAAGGCACTGGGCACCCGTCCTCTCCCCGCAGACGGGGCTCCCGGAGGTCCAGCCAGCACCAAACGAGCTTTGTAGCCCCAGCATCCGCGGCAGTGCCAGGCAGTCTGTTCGATTCAAATAACTAAAACGTTTCCGGTCCAAAAGACTGGGGTGAAAATGGGTTGCAAATGTGACACCTGTTCCTGACCCTTAACCGCTAACCACTAAATATGGAAAACAGCCTCCACTTTGAGAAGCAACTATTACGCAGAGTTTCAGATGATCAGCACGGGCAACAAAGGAGAATCCGTGGCCCGTGAAACACTGCCAGGATAAAAGAGATGACCGGGAGCACCCGTCCAACTACCAGATGGAAGCAGCTGGAGTCAAACATTCAAACTCCCACAGCTGGCAGGAAGGAGGCAGAACCCGACACAGTAAAGCGCCTGCCCATCCCCTCCTTCCCCGGGGCTGAGGGACTGATTCTGAAGCAAGGCAGCACCTCACACGTTCAGAGACTCAAGATTTTCAGAGACGAGTCAACTATACACAGTAAGAAATAAACTAAAAAATATATACATACGTGTGAAATATTTTTTTTAAAAAGGAAGATTTAGGGGCTTCCCTGGTGGCGCAGTGGTTGAGAGTCCACCTGACGATGCAGGGGACACGGGTTCGTGCCCCGGTCCGGGAAGATCCCACATGCCGCGGAGCGGCTGGGCCCGTGAGCCATGGCCGCTGAGCCTGCGCGTCCGGAACCTGTGCTCCGCAGCGGGAGAGGCCACAACAGCGAGAGGCCCGCGTACCGCAAAAAAAAAAATAAAGAAATAAAAAAGGAAGATTTTCAGAGACAGACAGAAGAACTAGTGCATCTGGTTTTCTGGATGAAGCAACTAAGTCTCGAGAAAGAGCAGTAACCAGCCCCAGGCCCTGGAGCAGGTGAGGGCAGAGTCCTGGGCCAGGCCACCTCTCCCCCGAGACACCCACGGACTGTCTCACTTCTGTGCCACTCGGGTGAAACGCCTTTTTCACAGCGTTATCTTTTAGGTGTGGTCATGGTATTACGGGGTTTTCAAAAAAAGACAGACGTATCATCTTCCAGAGATACATACTGAAATGTTTCTGGATAAAATAATACGATGGCCTTTTCAAAATTCTAGAAACAGGTGAGGGTAGGGATGAAATCAGACAGGCCGTAAGCCGTTAACTGGTAAAGCCGGTGATGGTACATGGGGGTTCACTAGAGCTGCCTCTGCTCTGGTGTATATTTGAAAGGTTTCACCAGGAAAAATTGTCTTAAGTACTCTCCAAAATACCAGGCAGCAGCAATGCCAGCTTCTTCAAGGAGAGTTGTGTTACCATCTAGGTCTTCTCCAAAAAAAGAAAGAGGAGGAAGGAAAGGGAGGGGGTGGGGGAAGAAGAAGAAGGAAGAAAAAAAAAACCTTTCTATGACTGTCTTTAAGACACTGCCCCCTGGGAATTCCCTGGCGGTCCAGTGGTTAGGACTCCGTGCTTCCACTGCAGGGGGCACGGGTTTGATCCCTGGTCAGGGAACTAAGATCCCACAAGCCAAAAGAAAAATAAAAAAGACACTTGCCCCATAAAGCTTATGGCAAGAAAAAAAAAGAGGGCAGCTTATTGAACAAGTTATCAAGTCAGCAGAGAAAACAAGCCGTGTCAGTATTAGATCATTAAATCAGCGTTCTGGCAAAAAACAGTATTTCCAAACATTCTGATGACAGCTGGATCAAACCCGCCAATACTTGACAGTAATAAATATAGTTATTTGGGAAGAAAAATAGGGAGTGACCTTACAGTTCCACTGAAATATGCCAAATAAGGAAAGCTTGAAGCTGTAGGAAATGGAAAAGAACGGCTAATATTTGGCAAGCTTCCTTTATGATCAACAAATTAAAATGTTAAGGAAGCAATCTGTTGAGAAAAGATATTTTTAAAAGGAGCTGAATCATGCAGGTTCGGCCCCGGATGTGGTCAATTGGTAATTTTACATCATTTTTAAAAGTTAATGTTTTCAGCCCCCAGAAATTGCATTTTAGACAGCGCTGAGTTAACCATAAGCCCGCCTCCCTCGCAGCTCAGGTGGAGGGAGGGAAGCCTTAACTTAGTTTCCCTGCAGCTCTGCCCTTAACCCCTGGTCAGCAGCCACTGCAAACGCAGCCTCTGCCCAGTCACTTGAATGATAAGGGGATAAACAAAAACACAGCCTCAAAGACTTTAGCTTCCCGTTTCCAAAGACACGCTGGATGCCGATCCATTTTCAATCGCTAGCCATCTGACCTACTTTGAATCTATAAAGCCTAATGTTACTGGATTTCTTCAACAAAGAAAAGGTACAAGTGTTTTCACAATCCATGGATAAATAAGAGGACATTCTTGCGATTAAAAGCCGTTGCAGTTCTAAGGGCCAATGTGTACCTTCATTAAGGCACCACAGTTCACACAGGGGGGAGGGGGCAGCTTTTATAAATAGTGGCTCACGTGACAAGAAGTCACTGCAGAAGAAAAGGTCGGGGGGCGGGGTGAGGGGCCAAGAGGGGGTGCTAGTTTATAAGGGGCGGGAAGGGGACATCTGAGACCTGAAGGAAGTAAAACCCATCGAGGCAAACCAAAGCCGGCCCTGCAGTGGAACCCCCATCACCACCCCCAAAACAGAAACCAAAACGCTGTGGGCGAGACTTCTGTCCATTTGCCTGCTTACAAGCTGCCGCAGCTTTGCCACAGCCTTCGGGAATCTAGATACTGTATTTTTTTTTTTCATCAGTTCCCTGGTAATGAGCCCTCCTCCTCGGTAACAACTGAAATACAGTGTCGGGTTTTAAAATCCTCTTGGTTCCAGCATTAGCCCTGTACTGAGCGGAGCCGATCTCGGCACTCAGTTAAGGATTTCCCTGGTGGTCCAGTGGTTAAGACGCCGAGCTTCCAATGCAGGGGACGTGGGATCGAGAAAAAAAATTTAAAAAGCCCTCAGTTAAAACGTCAGACCCAGGGTCGTTGATGCAAACACTGATCCACACCAGACTGCACTCCTGAAACAGCCCCAGGTGACCCTCTAGACGGCACCGCGGGAACGGCTGGCTGTATGGGGGCCACTCAGCTCCCGTGAGACCTGCCAGTGTCCGGCGTCCACCTGCCCACAGGGGACAGGCCTGACGGGAGGGACCACACGGGAGCAAAGTTAGCGGCAGCGCTGTCCACACAATCCGTGGCAAGTCGGGCAACCTGGAGGCCCAAGAATCTTCCAGGGTCAGTTCTATCAGCTGACCAACAGCCTGCCTCAGGCAGGGGAGAGTCACCTCCACCACTTTCACAGTCAGGCTGGGGCTGCCTGGCCTCACTGAGACAGAGGTCAGTTGAGCATGTCTTGAAAGGCCTGAGTAGGCTGGCTTCATATTTAGTGATTTTATTTTATTTTGTTTCTCTATTTATTCATTCATTTACTTTTTGGCTGCACCGTGCAGCTTCCGGGATCTTAGTTCCCAGATGAGGGAATGAACCCGCTCCCTCAGCAGTGAAAGCACCGAGTCCTAACCACTGGACCACCAGGGAATTCCCATCGTATTTAGTGTCGCTAGTCTGTTTTCACACGGACAACTAAACATGCAGACTCTGCAAAGTTGGCTACGGGACGCAGAGCATCCAAGCCCCCGTGCTCAGGTGGAGCAGGCAGGGAAACTGAGAGCACGGGACATGGACGCACAGTCCATCCAGTGCAAACACACATCCACGGAGCAGCGAGGGCCTGGGGCCTCCTCGCTCCCTGGCCCCAGCATCCTTACTGATGAAGCTGATCTCCGAAAATCACCAGGAAGAACAGCTAAGGGAAAAAACCCTGACCCCCCCCATCCCCCCAAAAGAAATAAGAAAAAAAGAATCCTAGAAACTTCCTTGCGATTCTGCGAAGCCGCAGGAGGGCTAAGTCGTTCTGACCTAAGTCCAGGTAAGGGGGTAACAGGCTGGTCGGGGGAGGAGTGGGGCCAGCCCAGCCCTGTCCGTCCCTTCCCACCTCATGTGTGGGAAGACAGGCCCTCAGAGCTCCAAGGTACCCAGCACATTAATCCTCCTCTGGTTAAATGCCATCCTCTCACTTCACCTGATTCCATCCTCACTCTGCTTTATTTAATTCAAAACAGCTGATTTCAGAGGGGCTCTTCCTCATCTTTCACTCTAGTCCACATCATTCCAGAAGCTGACTATTAAGAGCAGTGAAAGGCCTTTCTGTGTTGAAAACATCTTTTATGTGTTGAAAGTGGATGAAAGCCATGCATTTTGACTCCTGGAAAAAAAAAAAAAAAAGCATTTCTTTTTATTTCAACAGATATTTCAAAACTATGACATTTATTGAATGCTATGCCTATTCTATGCGAGGCACCGTGGGAGGTGCTGAGTCCCCAGTGAAGCACAGCTCTCGCTGATAAGCTGACCCGGCATAAAACAAGGACCCAGAGGACCATAATCCTAGGTGTGGTGAGGGCAGAAATACAGGGCAGGCCAGGAGCGCCCCTGGGGGTCAGAGGAGGACAGATTCCGTCTGCTGGAGGGGATTGGAAGGGCTTCATTCAAACAGAAACAGGAACTTGATCCGGGCAGCAGGACTTCAGAGGCCGAGGGGAGAAGGATGCAGAGGGAGGGAGGGGGCAGCACGAGCAGAGGCCTGACCGGGGAGGGTGGGTTCTGACACCCGGGGCCGGGTCGTCTGCACACGTGGGAGCCCGAGGAGGCGGGGGTCACAGAGGACGAGGCCCGAGGAAGGACTGCAGCATTCACCCAGCTGCAAGAAAGCAGTTTCGGTTTAATGATGAAGAGGGAACCAGAGAGAAGAGGGGTAAGAAGGAGGCTTCTCCTCAAAGCGCGACAGGCTGCCCCAACGTCCCCAAAATTGGAGAAACAGTTGAACTTTGTGTGACTGGGGCTGCTTTTGAAGTCACTAACCGCAAGGAGGAAGCATTCCCTCGGGCCTGCAGGAAACAGATTGCGTGGCTGCGTCTGTCCGGCTGAGAGAGGCCCAGCCCTCGGAAGGGTTTCCATCCAGAGGGAATGGAGTATGCCGGCACCATCTTTCTGTGGCGTCCCCGTTACTTTCCAGACCCACCAGACTCCTGGCTGGGCCGGCCTGCAGAGCCTTCAGTTAGGGAATGGGGAACACTGGCTCCGATAAACCATCAAGGATAGGGCAGAGAAAGGATGAAGATGCAATGCCAGTCAAAGAAACAAACTGCAACTGAGGAATAACATTCTGGTCATTATGTATCGTTGACAACTTAAAACTTCCGGTTAGCACAAAGTACCAGACTGAATGTTGTGACTTAAATTCCTGCAAACCCACTGGTGACTCTCCCATTGTGCCACCTGTAAATTCAGGTAAAACCCCACACCTCTCCCCAAGCCTTGTTTTCTTGGTCAATTGAGGAGAAATGACCAGACTCTACAGAGAGAGCCATGCCCCTCACGGTGGCCCCTGGCAGGCAAGGCCACCAAGACAAATGAATGGGGCTCAGTATCACCACAGAGGAAGGAGGGGTTTCCGAGGAGATGGAGCTCCTGGGGCTGGGAAGGCAGAAAGGCCTTCACAGGGAGGCAGGGCCTGAGCTGGGGGCTCCAAGGGATGGGGTCCACCCCCAGCAAAAGGGGGGACGAGTGAGCTCTGAGGCAGGAAGTGGAGCATCAATGTGTTGGGGAAGATTACAGGCGAGAGGCAAGACGACGAAATAACAGGGAGGGAGGGACGTGACCCCTGCAGCTGAGCATTACAATCCAAGCCAAGTCCGTTTTGAGTTCTTCTGAGTGTGTGTGTGAATAACCACTACTGAGAATGAGGTGTCACCTAAATGCAAGACGGGGGTGCCATTGCTCAGTCCAGTAAGGATGTTCCGGTTAATAATAGCTCCCATTTACAGAGCAGCTACCGGCAGACACTTCACATATATTCCCTTTTTGTTTTTATAACAACCCAGTTAGGAAGGTGGAGGATTTGAACCCAGGCCTTGGGTTCCAAAGCCCACACGGCTTCTTTCTTCCCATCACAATCAAGGCTCTTAACGCTAGTGAGCCCACGGTTCGAGGCATTTCACAAAGTCCCTCTGAAGATGATCCCCAGCGTGTGTTAATCACGTGTCACTCAGGGCAGCCTGGCTGGAAGGAGCTCCCAGAAGATTGCTGTGATGTGTCTCCTAGAACACCGGTGTCGTCACAGACATAACAGCTTTACCCCATACATTAAGTGAGGCATCTTGAAAACGTGTGACTTCCAGCTTAAAAACGGCAGCTTGACACCCAAGCTCTCTGCTCCCTCCGGAACAGTAAGGTCTAGTCTCACAGGAGAGAGTTGCAAAGGAGAAGTCCACCGAATCCTTTGAAGCCTTCCAGCTGCTGAACCCACCACAGCTGACTTCACAGACCAGAGGAAGCTCACAGCTTAGCCTCAAGAGACAGGCCGTCAGACTTCCAGGCTCAACGACCCCACCAGGCAGGGAACCCAGAACATTCAAGGGAGAAACTGTCAAGCCCAAGAGAAAAGAGCACAGACACAGACACTTGGGGGACTCCCCCCAGCAAAGCACCAGGGCTGATCACTTACAGCGAAGGCCACCAGTCAACTGCCCCCCAAAACCACCCCCTCAAGACACACATACACGAGCTTCCATCATAAGCATGCTAGTGCCTTGCTCTTATATAGAGACAGATGACGAAATGTCACCAGACATTTCAGGAAATTTCTAACTGGGACCAAAACAAGAGAAAAAAGGAGCAGAGACGAACCAACAGGAGACTTCCTGGACTTCCCTGGCAGACCAGTGGTTAGGACTCCGTGCTTCCACTGCAGAGGGCAAGGGTTCGATCCCTGGCCGGGGGAACTTAGATCCCGCAAGCTATGAGGCATGGCCCAAAAAATAAAAATTTAAAAAAAAAAATTTTTTTTAATAATTAAGAAAAAAATACTGAGCCTTAGAGAACTTTGGGGAAAAAATGAAAATTAAGTGTTTTGAAAGAAAGAAAATATACAAAAACAATGATTACCTTTCGATAATTTTTTATTTTAAGATTAAATACATTCAAGATGTACAACTTTTTTTTTGGAACCCTGAACAATTTTAAACTGTGATAACCATAGGGGCCACGTGAAAAAGCATTAATTCTGCCTTATAACTGTTTCCACTCCCAAACCTCTCTCATCCGTGACCTATTTGCAAATGGCTGAACCTGGGAGCTTTGCCCCTACCTGGGTTGGAAATGTCAGGTGGAGGAGGCTGCCCAGGGCTGCCAGGCCTGAAACCATAGCCCAGGAGGCCTGCACATGTGAGCCAACCCTGGCCTCCACTTCCTGGAGTTCTGGGCCTGCCAGACACCTCGGGGCACCTGTGCAGCAGGAAACCATGGAGGCTTGAGCATTGCATTCTTTTCTCCTTGTCACCCAAGATTTTTTACCAGATTTTTCTGACTTTGCTTCTGAAACCCTTGCTGATCGCATATTCTGTACAACTATCTGACCACCTTCTCCAAATTTCAGTTCTATCATCTATCTAGAAGTCAGATCAAAGTGTGCTTTATATGAACTTCCTACATTCAAAATTCAGCCAGTGGCGCCGCTCCAGTCAAAACTACTTGAGAGAGGACAGAGCACTCCCATTAGCCACTCTGCCCACTCTCCCAAACCCCCAACTCAGCTCCCCTGCAGACGAGGACAGGGCTGACCACCCAAGAGCCCAAATCTCCTGCCAAGGAAGAAAAACCTACTTGGAAACAGTCTTCAAGATCTTTGCCAAGAAAACAAAACTCCAAGCCCGACAGGTAAGTCACAAGGCACAGTACCTTTTCCTGCTCATGGCTGGAAGAAGAGCCAGAAAAAAAAGAAAAGAAGAAGTTGTACATCTTGAATGTATTTAATCTTAAATACACCAGAGAGAGCAAACCCGAGCTCTCTACACGGGCAGAGAGATGCCCTGCAAGTATTCTATTGGTCTACACACTCTCCGTCTTCTATTTGCTGTGCATTTCAGAAGGTACCAGAAATGGTTCTCATCCTTAGGGATAAGCCCATCTGGGGAGCACAGAGCCTCAGTCTGCACAGAAGTGGTAAATTCGGGATGAATTTGGCCCCCATGTAGGCCAAGCAGGCTGAGAAAACAGGAGGAGGAAAAATATTCAAATAATCACTCGTCCCAGTCAGTGCTGAGAATCAAGCGGCTTCTTTGGAAGGATCCTTTCACCGTCTGGATCTGAGAGCATTTCCACTCAGCAATTCCTCCTCTCTGTCGGAAGTCTGCCACCAAATGCCAGAAGCCAAAGGTGACAAGTACTGCATGACTCACATTTTTCATTTGCCTGCTGAACACTCAATGTGCGAGCTACTCACACCCAGAGGCACGCTTTTGCCTTAATGCGTTATTCAAACTGAGGTGGGTTTAACGTGTAAGCAGGTATTTTTCATCGTATAAGGGGAAAACAATCTCTGGGGAAAAGCATAAAAGAAATAAAAGTAGTAAACAACACACCGACACGTAGCCGGTGACCCAGACAGCGGTACTGACACTGTGACATAGGACACTGCCATCTGGGTCACCGGTATTACGCTTTTACTAGAAGGCGGTGGTGTCTCTTGGTGGGCTGCCAACACTACATCCTTTCCTTGACTTCGTCATTTTGAGGCTAAAAGACACTTAGGATAGTGTATTGGGTTCTGTCCTAAACTGAGTCTCAGCAAGTTCCCTAGAGAGTAAGTAGCTTTATTATCACCATTGTACAGAGGAAGCAGGTTAAGTGCCCAAGGTCACACAGCCAGTAAATGGAGATGCCAAGTCAGATGGGCCAGTGGGTCTGGGCGACCCAAAGGCAGGCCACCTAGGAACCCCACGTTCTCACGCTGAGAGCTGCCACCACCAGGGGACACTGTGCCAGGGACCCAGCACAATGAGTGGAGGAGACGCTCCCCAAAGTTCATTCTCCAAACAAGCGTTTGTCTCCGGTCTCGGCCCTGACACGTGCTACATCACTGGTGACAATACTGCCTTCCCCATTCGATGGCTGTGGTAGATATACTCATCACAACATCAGCTAGTCCCTTCCTAGTGGCTCAGACAAATCATACTGAAGGTCAATCCTGAAATCTGCAGTGAATCCCTATGTTCCTCAACAACCTCCACAGGGGAGGAGCTGCCCCTCCAGCAAACAGCCCCAGCCTGCAATCTTGTCTTCTGGTCTCCTACTCCCAAGCGGACCTCTGGTACTGCCACTGGGACTTCCCTTGTCTTCTTCCAATTTGTTGTTTTAATATGTTAGGACCTTGAATATCAGATAATCGATACTATCAGAACTGTGAGTCAAAAAGGAGATAGGTTTACAGAGTAACGAGAGTAAAGATGATCCAAAATCTCGGAAACAGAATGGAGCAAATACAAGAAACATTTAAGAAGGATCTAGAAGAACTAAAGAGCAAACAAACAGTGATGAACAACACAATTACTGAAATTAAAAATACTCTGGGGGCTTCCCTGGTGGCGCGGTGGTTGGGAGTCCACCTGCCGATGCAGGGGACGTGGGTTCGGGCCCCGGTCTGGGAGGATCCCATGTGCCGCGGAGCGGCTGGGCCCATGGGCCATGGCCGCTGGGCCTGCGCGTCCGGAGCCTGTGCTCCGCGGCGGGAGAGGCCGCAGCAGTGAGAGACGCACGTACCGCAAAAAAAAAAAAAAAAAAAAAAAAAAAAGAAATCACAAAAAATACTCTAGAAGGAATCAATAACAGGATAACTGAGGCAGAAGAAGAGATGAGTGAGCTGGAAGTTAAAATGGTGGAAATAACTGCCAGGGAGCAGAATAAAGAAAAAAGAATGAAAAGAATTGAGGACAGTCTGAGAGCATCTGGGACAACACTAATCGCACCAACCCTCGAATTACAGGGGTCCCAGAAGAAGAAGAGAAAAAGAAGGGTCTGAAAAAATATTTGAAGAGATTATAGTCAAAAACTTCCCTAACATGGGAAAGGAAATAGTCAATCAAGTCCAGGAAGCACAGAGAGTCCCATACAGGATAAACCCAAACAGAAACACGCTGAGACATATATTAATCAAACTATTAAAAATTAAATACAAAGAAAAAGTATTAAAAGCAGCAAGGGAAAAGCAACAGATAACATACAAGGGAATCCCCATAAGGTTAACAGCTGATTTTTCAGCAGAAACTCTGCAAGCCAGAAGGGAGTGGCAGGACATATTTAAAGTGTTGAAAGGGAAAAACCTTCAACCAAGATTCCTCTACCCAGCAAGGATCTCATTCAGATTCAATTGAGAAATTAAAATCTTTACAGATCAGCAAAAGTTAAGAGAATTCAACACCACCAAACCAGCTTTACAACAAATGCTAAAAGAACTCTGCTAGGCAGGAAACACAAGAGAAGGAAAAGACCTACAAAAACAAACCCAAAACAATTAAGAAAATGGTAATAGGAACATACGTATCGATAACTACCTTAAATGTAAATGGATTAAATGTTCCAACCAAAAGACATAGCCTGGCTGAATGGATACAAAAACAAGACCTGTACATATGCTGTCTACAAGAGACCCACTTCAGACCTAGGGACACATACAGACTGAAAGTGAGGGGATGGAAAAAGATATTCTATGCAAATGGAAATCAAAAGAAAGCTGGAGTAGCAATTCTCATATCAGACGAAACAGACTTTAAAATAAAGACTATTACAAGAGACAAAGAAGGACACTACATAATGATCAAGGGATCAATCCAAGAAGAAGATATAACAATTGTAAATATTTATGCACCCAACATAGGAGCACCTCAATACATAAGGCAAATGCAAACAGCTATAAAAGGGGAAATCGACAGTAACACAATAATAGTGGGGGATGTTAACACCCCACTTTCACCAATGGACAGATCATCCAAAATGAAAATACATAAGGAAAACAAGCTTTAAATGACACATTGAACAAGATGGACTTAACTGATATTTATAGGACATTCCATCCAAAAACAACAGAATACACTTTCTTCTCAAGTGCTCACAGAACATTCTCCAGGATAGACCATATCTTGGGTCACAAATCAAGCCTCAGTAAATTTAAGAAAACTGAAATCGTATCAAGTATCTTTTCCAACCACAATGCTATGAGACTAGATATCAATTACAGGAAAAAATCTGTAAAAAATACAAACACGTGGAGGCTAAACAATACACTACTAAATA
Source organism: Monodon monoceros (assembly GCF_005190385.1). Taxonomy (NCBI): domain Eukaryota; kingdom Metazoa; phylum Chordata; class Mammalia; order Artiodactyla; family Monodontidae; genus Monodon; species Monodon monoceros. The sequence continues at coordinate 78,799,626 of NW_021703769.1, forward strand.
ACCAAGAGATCACTGAAGAAATCAAAGAGGAAATCAGAAAATATCTAGAAACAAATCACAATGAAAACACGACGACCCAAAACCTATGGGATGCAGCAAAAGCAGTTCTAAGAGGGAAGTTTATAGCCATACAATCCTACCACAGGAAACAAGAAAAATCTCAAATAAACACCCTAACCTCACACCTAAAGCAATTAGAGAAGGAAGAACCGAAAAACCCAAAGTTAGCAGAAGGAAAGAAATCATAAAGATCAGATGAGAAATAAATGAAAAAGAAATGAAGCAAACAATAGCAAAGATCAATAAAACTAAAAGTTGGTTCTTTGAGAAGGCAAACAAAATGGATAAACCATTAGCCAGACTCATCAAGAAAAACAGGCAGAAGACTCAAATCAATAGAATTAGAAACGAAAAAGGAGAAGTAACAACTGACACTGCAGAAATACAAAGGATCATGAGAGATTACTACAAGCAACTCTATGCCAATAAAAAGGACAACCTGGAAGAAATGGACAAATTCTTAGAAAAGCACAACATTCCGAGACTGAACCAGGAAGAAATAGAAAATATAAACAGCCCAGTCACAAGCACTGAAATTGAAACTGTGATTAAAAATCTTCCAACAAACAAAAGCCCAGGACCAGATGGATTCACAGGCGAATTCTATCAAACATTTAGAGAAGACCTAACACCTATCCTTCTCAAACTCTTCCAAAATATAGCAGAGGGAGGAACACTCTCCAACTCACTCTATGAGGCCACCATCACTCTGATACCAAAACCAGACAAAGATGTCACATAAAAAAGAAAATTACAGGCCAATATCTCTGATGAACACAGATGCAAAAATCCTCAACAAAATACTACCAAACAAAATCCAACAGCACATTAAAAGGATCATACACCATGATCAAGTGGGGTTTATCCCAGGAATGCAAGGATTCTTCAATATTCGCAAATCAGGCAATGTGATACACCATATTAACAAACTGAAGGATAAAAACCATATGATAATCTCAATAGATGCAGAAAAAGCTTTTGACAAAATTCAATACCCACTTATGATAAAAACTCTCCAGAAAGTAGGCACAGAGGGAACCTACCTCAACATAATAAAGGCCATATATGACAAACCCACAGCCAACATCATTCTCAATGGTGAAAAACTGAAACCATTTCCTCTAAGATCAGGAACAAGACAAGGTTGCCCACTCTCACCATTATTATTCAACATAGTTTTGGAAGTTTTAGCCACAGCAAACAGAGAAGAAAAAGAAATAAAAGGAATCCAAATCGGAAAAGAAGAAGTAAAACTGTCACTGCAGATGACATGATACTATACATAGAGAATCCTAAAGATGCCACCAGAAAACTACTAGAGCTAATCAATAAATTTGGTAAAGTAGCTGGATACAAAATTAATGCACAGAAATCTCTTGCATTCCTGTATACTCTGAAAGAGAAATTAAGGAAACACTCCCATTTACCATTGCAACAAAAAGAATAAAATACCTAGGAATAAACCTACCTAAGGAGACAAAAGACCTGTATTCAGAAAACTATAAGACACTGATGAAAGAAATTAAAGATGATAAAACAGATGGAGAGATTATACTATGTTCTTGGATTGGAAGAATCAACACTGTGAAAATGGCTATACTACCCAAAGCAATCTATAGATTTAAAGAAATCCCTATCAAACTACCAATGGCATTTTTCACAGAACTAGAACAAAAAATTGCACAATTTGTATGGAAACACAAAAGACCCCAAATAGCCAAAACAATCTTAACAAAGAAAAATGGAGCTGGAGGAATCAGGCTCCCAGACTTCAGACTATACTGTAAAGCTACAGTAATCGAGACAGTATGGTACTGGCACTAAAACAGAAATATACATCAATGGAACAGGATAGAAAGCCCAGAGACAAACCCATGCACATATGGTCACCTTATCTTTGATAAAGGAGGCAAGAATATACAAGGGAGAAAAGACAGCCTCTTCAATAAGCGGTGCTGGGAAAACTGGACAGCTACATGTAAAAGAATGAAATTAGAACACCCCCTAATACCATACACAAAAATAAACTCAAAATGGATTAAAGACCGAAATGTAAGGCCAGACAGCATAAAACTCTTAGACGAAAACATAGGCAGAACACTCTATGACATCAATCACAGCAAGATCCTTTTTGACCCACCTCCTAGAGAAATGTAAATAAAAATAAACAAATGGTACCTAATGAAACCTAAAAGCTTTTGCACAGCAAAGGAAACCATAAACAAGACGAAAAGACAACCCTCAGAATGGGAGAAAATATTTGCAAACGAAGCAACGGACAAAGGATTAATCTCCAAAATATACAAGCAGCCCATACAGCTCAGTATCAAAAAAACAAACAACCCAATCCAAAAATGGGCAGAAGACCTAAACAGGTATTTCTCCAAAGATATACAAACACATGAAACAAACACATGAAAAGATGCTCAACATCACTAATCATTAGAGAAATGTAAATCAAAACTACAGTGAGGTATCACCTCACACAGGTCAGAATGGCCATCACCAAAAAATCTACGAACAATAAATGCTGGAGAGGGTGTGGAAAAAAGGGAACCCTCCTGCAATGTTGGTGGGAATGTAAATTGATACAGCCACTACGGAGAACAGTATGGAGCTTCCTTAAAGAACTAAGAATAGAACTACCATAGGACCCAGCAATCCCACTACTGGGCATATACCCGGAGAAAACCATAATTCAAAAAGAGTCATGTACCAAAATGTTCACTGCAGCACTATTTACAATAGGCAGGACATGGAAGCAACCTAAGTGTCCATCAACAGATGAATGGATAAAGAAGATGTGGTACATATACACAATGGAATATTAGCCATAAAAAGAAATGAAACTGAGTAATTTGTAGTGAGGTGGATGGGCCTAGAGTCTGTCATACAGAGTGAAGTAAGTCAGAAAGAGAAAAACAAATACTATATGCTAACACATGTATACGGAATCTAAAAAAAAAAAAGGTCATGAAGAACCTAGGGGCAAGATGGGAATAAAGACAACAGACCTACTAGAGAATGGACTTGAGGACATGGGGAGGGGGAAGGGTAAGCTGGGACGAAGTAAGAGAGTGGCATGGACATGTATACACTACCAAACGTAAAACCCGATAGCTAGTGGGAAGCAGCCGCATAGCACAGGGAGACCAACTCGGTGCTTTGTGACCTAGAGGGGTGGGATAAGGAGGGTAGGAGGGAGACACAAGAGGGAGGGGATACGGGGATATACACATCTGTATAGCTGATTCACTTCCTTATACAGCAGAAACTAACACAACACTGTAAAACAATTATACTCCAATAAAGATGTTAAAAAAGAAAGAAAGAAAAAGGAGGTTGATTTAAAACAGGCTTGGGAGAGGGCCTGAGGGCCTCCCTTGCATAACCGCATAGACGGTGTGCACCTTTTCCTAGCTGCTCAGAGCACTGGCTGAGCAGTTCTGAGCAGTTCTCTGTTCTGGAAAGCTCCACTGGGATGATAAGGGAGGAGTCACTCTATTAAAATAGGAATTAAATGAAACCAACCATCCCTTTAAAAAGACCTAGACCAGTGCTTCTCAAACTTTAATGTGCATATGAATCACCTAGGATTTCATAAAAATGTGGATTCTGACTCAGTCCGTCTGGGGTGGGGCCTGAGGCTCTGCATTCCTCACAAGTTCCCAGTTGCTGCTGCTGCTGCTGGTTCATGGACCACTGGAGAACCAGGGTCTAGATGAAACAGCGCTTTCCAAGAGAAATAGAATACATGCCACATAAGTCATCGTCAATGTCTGGCAGCCCCAGCTAGCCTCTTCTATTCCTGACGTGGAAAACTCGGTCTCTGCGCACTAGTGCCAAATCGAATCTCGGAGACAAAGTTCTGGGTGAAGTAGAAAAGAATAGCTTTATTGCTCTGCCAGGCAAAGGGGCACACAGCAGGCTCGTGCCCCTCAAAACTGTGTGTCCCGGGCTTCCCTGGTGGCGCGGTGGTTGAGAGTCCGCCTGCCGATGCAGGGGACGCAGGTTCGTGCCCCGGTCCAGGAAAGTCCCACATACCGCGGAGCAGCCGGGCCCGTGAGCCATGGCCGCTGAGCCTGCGCGTCCGGAGCCTGTGCTCCGCAACGGGAGAGGCCACAACAGTGAGAGGCCCGCATACCGCAAAAAAAAAAAAACAAAACCCGTGTCCCTAAACCCTAAACCGGGAGGATTTGGTGAGGAGTTTTATATAGCAATGGTTCAAGGGCGGGTTGCTGAAAAAGATTACGGTATGTGCAGGGCCTGCAGCTCATTTAATCTGGTCCCAGGTGGTCTCCTGATGAGTTTTTCGGGATTATCAAACTGTGACCTTCTCTGGAATGAAGAATGCTAACATCTTCCATTTGTTGGGGGTTTTAGTTCTGTAAAGAGCTCAAAGATATTGTTCTGTGTATCTCCTGAGGGGGAAACCAGGACCTGCCCCAAGGCTGCACTATTGTTTCTTGGCCGCTCCTCCCTAGTCTCTGCATCCCCTCCCTTCCCTGATTAGCAACTGTTTGAAAGGCTTCCTGCCCAGGAGCCCCACAGGTTCTTGTTAGGTTTCATTCCCCACCCCTCACCTCTATCCTGTACCAAGGGTCAGTGTCAAGTCAGTCTCAGCCAGGAGGTAATCAGACTTGTAGCTGTACACAGACAGTACCTCAAACGTAAACAAAGAGTATAATGAATCCCTAAGCACCCATCTCCCAGCTTCAACACTGATCAACCATAGCCAGTCTATATCATAGCCCACTCCTGTCTTGAGAAGCTTTGAAAAAAAATACCAGTGCCCACCCCAGACTAGCAGGATCAGAATCTCTGCGGGTGACCCCTCCCCCAGGGGATCCCGAAACACAGTGCAGGTTGGGCAATAACATCAGAGGGAGGCAGCCCCAGGAGAAAAGCTGTGGCTGGAGCAAGGCACCAAGAGCTCGCCCCAGGGGCCGACTGCACCCAGCCTAAGCCCTCCACCCTGGGCACACCCCTTTCCACCAAACTCCTCCCCACCCAGGGCAAGGAATCAGCTGATACCCTGGGGCCTAGGCAACAACAGGTCACAGGGAAAAACAGCCAGCACTAGAAGAGACGGACCAACTAGTCCAACAGCCTGAGGAGTGACGGCAGAGTTCAAGAACAAGAACATGAAATGAGCATATGGTCAAAACCAGAAGAGAGAGAAGGGAGGCTGGTGAAACAGGAAACAGGACAGAGGTATTGACAAACTTTAGAAACTGATAGGAAAAAATAAACACATGGATGGGTCTTAATAATTTCAGGAATAATCCAGATTCTGAATTTCAGAAGAATAAAATAGACTGCACAATTTTAAAATCCAGCAGAGGAAATTCACCCCGATGAAACATTACAAGGAAAGATACCCCCATAAATGTATAACTAAATCATTCTGCTGTACACCTGAAACTAACAAAACATTGTAAATCAACTATACTCCAATATAAAATTTTTTTTTAAAAGAAGAACCCCCTCCCAAAAAGGAATGGTAAAAAAGAAAACATAAAATTGCATTAGCCCTAATATAATCACAATTTTCATAAATGTACGTGAGTTAAATTCACTAATCAGACTCTCATCCTGGGTTTAAAAAACAAGATCCTGCGTCATATAATAGACATATTTAAAGCAAAAGCACATGGAAAGATTGGAAACAATTAAAGAGAAGGAGCTTTATCGGGCAAACAGAAACTAAAAACAAAGGAAAAAACAAACAAAAAGAATAATTTTAACAACAAAACAAATAGAATTTAAGGTGAAAAACATCATAAAGGATGAAGAGTCTACATATACACCAGAAAAGGGAACAATTAATCAGGAAGATATAAAGATAACAATCATATGTGCACCTAACAATATAGCCTTAACATAATATAACATGACAGCTGTCAAAACTGTAAGAAAAAAACTAAGATACAGAAGAATTAAGTAACATGAAAAAGCTCAAAATAATATAGGGAAAAATGTATCCCCAAACAAAAAACACATTATTTTTGAGCACGTGTGGAACATTCACAAAAACACACTCTGTGTATATGCACCAAAAGTCCTCTTACATGTTCCAAGGGAGTCAGTGTCACGTTAACTATATTCTCTGACCATATGCAATAAAAACAGACATCAACAGCATAAGAAAAGTTATTAAAGAAAAATGTCAAAACTCTAAAAGATGTACGCTATTAAATAACCTTTCAGTTAAAAAGGAAATTATAATGGAAATTACAAAATAAATACAAAATTACAAAGTGAAAAATGAAAGCACTACAGGTCAAAATTTGTGGACCACCACTAAAGTAATACTTAGAAGAAATGTTACAGCTTTGAATATGTTTATCAGAAAATGAGAAAGAAGTTAAATTAAAAGGCTGAGCCTTCAAAAAAAGAAGTTAGGAAAAGAGCGTGACCTCAAAGAGACAACAGTGAAATAAAGGTGAGAAGTCAGCCACGTAAACAAAAAATAGAGACAAAGAGGTTAAAAAGAGCAAAAGCTGGGTTTTCTTTAAAGATTAGTAAGATGAACAAAACTCTACATGAGCCTGAAAATAAACAAGTTTTAGACAAATTCAGAAATACAGATGCAGAAAGAAAAATGAAGTAGCAAGAGCCAAAAAACAGATTTACAAAAGTAATGGAAATACTATGAACAATCACACAAGAATAAAACTTAAAGCCTAGATGAAATGGATACACGTCTAGAAAATTATAAAATGCCAAAATCAGTCCATGGACAGAAAACTCAGATAGACTAATAACAAGGAAAATAAAATGATAAATGTCTCCCAGCACACTCTCAGGCTCAGGTCCCACAGTTTTACAGGTGAGCCCTATCAAATTTCAGATACAGATAATCTTCATCTTATACAAATGGTTCCAAAACCATTTTAACCCATTTTATGAGACCAGCATAACCTCAATTCCAACCAGATAAGAATAAGAAAATTGTAGCCCAATTTTATTTAATAACACAGATGTGACAACTATACATCTAATCCAACAATATTTTAAAATACAAGACAAAGAAGGGTTGATCAAACAACGCAATGGATGCTTCAACATCAGAGCATCAATCACTGTAATTTACCACATTCATGGACTGAGGGATAAAGATCACCCAGACATGAATAGAGTTAAAGGAAAAGGTCAACACCTATTTATGATGAAAGCTCTCAGAAAAGTGGAGACAATGGAGTCCTGTAGTTCCTTAACCCGATTAAAGCTGCTATCAAAAATCTCCATTACACACATTCTCAGACTAGGAAAGAAGAGGCAAAGCCCCATCACCACTCTGCAACAGAGTCCTTGGGGTTCCAGCTGACAATACAAGTCACTCTGGTATAAGGAGTCGAAGGAATGGGACAAACAAAAGTGTCATTTTTTTGCATATGATATCCTCCCCAGAGAAATGCAACAGATTCAAGTGAACTAGGTAAAACCAATGAGAGATTCAGCAAGCTGGCCAGTTTCAAAATCAGTGAACAAAAACAGATGTTTTCCTCCACACCACAATAACTAATCAGAAAAAAATTTAAGAATAAAAAAGTCACTGTTCGCAATACTACAGAAACTGTACAGAACTAGGAATTAACCTAATGACAAAGGCTCAAAACCTTTCTGGAGAAAGACCTAAGCAGATGGAGAAATATTCTCGGTCACGGGACAACCTGAAAGTTCTTAATTCTCTCCCAGATTAATCTGTATATTTGATCCAAATCCAATATAACTCCAGCAGAACTTAAGGGGAACTTGATAGAAATGGGCACAAAAGAATAACAGACCTTGAGGAGCCAAGATATTTTGAAAGAGAAAAGCAAAGATCAAATTCACCTGATCAGAAAGTAAAACATGTATAAAGCCACGAAATTAAAACAGTGTGGCACCAGTGCAAGAAGAAACACATAGGGTTTTGGAACAAAAGAACAACCCAGAAACATACCCAACGTGTATATGGGGACTTGGCATACAGTGGAGGTAACTTCCCAAATCACCGGGTAGGAGACTGGACCACTTGGCAGGCGGTGCTGGAAAAACTGACTATCTCACATTCTACACACAAAAAAATCTCCAACCTAAAAATCTAAACGAATCTCTATGGCCGTCCAAGTATGAGTATCTTTGCGATCTTGAGTGGGGAAAGATTTTCTCAAACAAGACTGAAATGAAAAATTGATAGATTTGACTTCATCAAAATTAGGTTTTTCTGTTTATTGAAGGACACTACAGACAAATCAACAAAACGAGTGAAAGACGGGGAGAATATACTTACAAACATGAAAACCAACACAGGGTTAGCATGCAAACATACAAGAAACTCTTGCAAATCAACAAAAGGACAGTAAACCATTTTAAAAAAGAAAAAAGGGATAAAATATATGACGAGACAATTTACAAAAATGTAAATCTGAAAACCTAAACAAGTATAAAATGAGGTTTATAAAAGTAGAAAACTTACCGGTGACCAGAGAAAAATCACAACACTGAAGTGCCACTTCAAAACCATCAGGATGGCAAAAGTCTCTAGGAAGCACTAATGAGGCTGTGGGAGAGAAGCATGGTGCAGCACTCTGGGGAGCAATCTGGTAGTGCTCAGTGAAATTAAGAACACTTTTCACCCTGGGACTCAGCAATCTTACTCCTGGGCATCTGTTAGGAGACACGTGTAATGATGCCCGAGGTCACCAAAGGGGGCCATCCCCAGGGAAGTGGACATGTGAGCTAGAGTGGTGCTAGGGACTGAATGGTGTGTCCCCCAAATTCATATGTTGAAGCCCTAGTCCTCGATGTGACGGTGTTTGGAGGTGGGGCCTTTGGGAGGTTTAGATGAGGTCATGAGGGCGGAATCCCCATGATGGGATTAGTGTCCTTATGAAAAGACTCACTCTCTCTCAAGACCCTTCATCATGTTGAGGACAGAGCAAGATGGCTGTCTGCAAGCTAGGGAGAGGGCTGTCCCCAGGAACTGAATCTGCAGGTACCTTGACCTTGGGCTTCCCAGCCTCCAGAACTGTGAGCAATAAATGTCTGCTATTTAACCCACGCCCACTCCTGTGTGTGGTATTTTGTTACAGCAGCCTGAGCTGACTAAGACAAGTGGATTCTTAAGGTGGAATCCGATGTAGCTCTCACGAACGATGAAATTTATGGGGGGTAACATGGACAGATCTCAAAAACAGTGAGAAGTGAAAGGGAAGGAGAGAAAGATTTATAGCACGATGCCACGCTTATGAATTATAACTACTTATACATACAAAACAGGCCACATACTTTACAAGAATAGAGGCATATTAAACACGTTAGAATGAGGAGAGGAGGAGACTAGAAATGGGGATAGAGCAGAAAGGAGAAAAAATTTAGTAAGATGAATCATGATGTGCTGTGAACTGAGAAGTGATTACTGCAACTCGTGTGGGGGGAGACACACGTGTGTGTACACATGCACACACAAGACACATACACATACACACACACACACACACACACACACACGCCCTGAAGGCAGGCAGAAAACAGGGGTTTGATCTTTCCTGCCCATAGTATAGAAATGAGAGCGTTGGGGCTTCCCTGGTGGCGCAGTGGTTGAGAGTCCACCTGCCGATGCAGGGGACACGGGTTCGTACCCCAGTCTGGGAAGATCCCACATGCCACGGAGCGGCTGGGCCCGTGAGCCATGGCCGCTGAGCCTGCGCGTCGGAGCCTGTGCTCCGCAACGGGAGAGGCCACGGCAGTGAGAGGCCCGCGTACCACAAAAAAAAAAAAAAAAAGAAATGAGAGCGTTAAAGTTCTTACAACTTGACTTAAGGATTTCAATCTTTGACATAAAACAACTGGCAAGATGTCCCTAAACTTTCAGAATTATAGTGAACTGGGTTGATAGCAGCCCCTCATTTCTCTTCCAAGGAGGTAAGATGATATACCTGTCTGGGTTGACAGACCCACAGAGATACACATACATCTTCTACTTGAAGAAGATTTGGTATTTTGCTATAACTTATGGAACCTGTCAATTTCATTCACAATTTACACCAGCTTCTAACTGTACTTAACTTATATTAACCATTCTAAATGCTCAGTGCTTTATCGGCTGGATCTAAAGTACTGAAGGACATCTGGCTTGGCAAATGGGATTCTGCTTGCTATCAGAAAAGAGAGCTTCAAGCGCTCACTTTCTTCTCACACACCCTCAGGTCTGCCTTCAGCCAGGACCAGCGCATCTCAGAAAACATGACTTGCATGTCCACACCCAGACAAAGCAGTCAGGAGAAACTTCCTGTGGTCTGGACTTCAGCTATAATGCTCGTTTGGCATCACAGAGAGCTGGGGGAGGGCGGCTGCAGGAGCCAGGGCCCAGGTTCCCGCCACCTTCCTGCTCCACGTCCTCCGTGGTTGCCGTCATCCTGGGCTTCCCCCTTTGGTGCTAAGATGATGGCAGCAGGCCTGGGCAGCCTCTTCTCCCGCAGGCGTGTTCACAGGCAGAAAATGGCAGTCTGTCCTGGCTCGTCGCCTTTTATCAAAGAAGCAGCACCATAAGCAAATCTGCCTGACAGTCCCCATCTCTCTGGCCAAAATGAAGTGAAATACCCAGCACACTTGGCCACGGGAGAGGCCCCTTGCTGGTGAGTAAGGAGGGAAGGCGGGGAGGGGGGAGATGAGGGGAGGGGGGCGGCCAACAGTGTGTGCTCTCATTCAAACTGCTCCCAGCCTCTCCACAATCCATCTGCACGTAACAGTGGTCCCGGGGGGGGGGGGGGTGATCCCCATCAGTAAGGCACCCGAGAAAGAGTCAAGAGGAAGACCAGAGCAGAACAGAGTTAAGATGGAACAACAGTCTGGGCCTTAAAATAAGCACCCCCAGAGAAAACAGGAGTTACAGGGAAGAAGCCACAAAGTAACAGACTCAAAACGTTAAACAGAGTCACCACCTACCACCCAGCAATTCCACTCTTAAGTATATACCTAAGAAAACTGAAAACCTATGGTCACATAAACACTTACACAGAGTTGTGCACAGCAGCCTTCTTCATACTAGCCCCAAAGTGGAAACAATCCAAATGCCCATCAATTTATGAAAGCATAAACAAGAAGTTGTATATCCACACCATGGGATATTATTCAGCCATGAAAAGGAACAAAGTGGTGATACCTGCTACAACATGGATGAACCGGCAGAACATCACAGTGAGTGAAAGAAGCCAGACGCGAAAGGCCACATACATACTGTATGATTCCGTTTATACGTGAAATACCCAGAATAGACAAACCCACAGAGACAGGAAGTAGATTAAAGGTTACACAGAGCTTGGGGGACGTGGGGCAGGTGGGGAGTGACTGCTGACAGGTATGGGGTTCTCGATGGGGTGTTGGAAACGTTCTGGAATTAGACTGTGGTGACGGTTGCACCACATTGTGAATATACCAAAAAATAATGAATTGTATACTTTAAAAAGGTTAAAATGGTGAGTTTTATATAAATTTTATCTTAAAAAGTAACAGAGCAGAGGTATCAGGCATCATGTCCAGGGAGCTGCCCTGTGCACCAGGACAGCAAGCAGCATGTTCAACGGGGAAAAGTTTTCCAAGCACGTGCTGCGCCATCACGCTCCCTCTCCGAAGTGTAAAACAAACTCTCCCTTAAAGAACAGAAATCCGTAAGACACTTAGGGGCCCTCATGGCCTAACTGAAAACTCCGCCTCAGCTTGCGCTTCTGACACAGCCCCTTGGCCAGCACGATCCCAACAGGAAATGCTAGAAAACTCACAGATGAGCATCAGGAAAACCTCCCTAGTCTCAGATATAAGAATCTGCTTTTGAAAAAATGCCCTGAGCCTCTCAAATTAACAGGCCACCGGACACTGGATGCCACCCGCGGGCACCACTGCTGAAAGTCCATTCCAAGAAGCTTCCCTGGAGGACAGCAGGATGGCAGGAGCGTCTGGAGACTGAGGCTGTGCGGGTAGGGACGGGAGGCCCACCATGGCGCCCTCGAGCGAACATGCACCCCCCAGCCCAGTTCTGGGAAGGGCTGCCATTCCCCATCAGCGGGAGATGGGAGTGCCCAGCTTCAGGGGCAACGGTCGATCGGGGTACAGATTTCTCAGCAAGACCCCCTCCTCCTAACACAAAATAAAACCACCACCACATGTAAAGAGGAAGCCCACAAACACAAAGCTCCATCGTGAGGTCTGAGGCAGTTTACTGGTCCCAGAGCCCTGCACATTGGCTACCTGGGAATAGTTCCCACAGTGACATTTTTAAACCTGGCTTCCACCCCACCCCCTTCTTTCACCCCAAGGTGGTTCTTGCACCTTTTCCTTTCTCCCTAAACCATCCTGCCCGTTCTTCAGGCCGTGTTCACACTGACTTAAGTGCGACCTCCCTCCAATATCCCAGAGTAAGTAGAGGAATCCCGCAGTAGTGCCCTGCTCCTCCTGTGCGGCCTCCCCCAGACTTGCTTTCCTAGCTCTCTGACCTGAAAACAAGTTTGAGCCTTTGCGTCCTAAAACAGGCCTCCCCGCCCACCACCCTCATCCCTGCACCTCCCGCATGCTGCACACCTCACAGGTCCTGGAGCTGCCCCTTGTGGGGTGGGACAGAGGCACCGGGCAGCCCCAAAGGCAGCCGCAACCCTGGTGACAGAGAGTGGCCATCTCAATAGCTGACAGACAGGAACCGGCCAGCAGGACGTACCTGACTTGCCACCAGGTATCACGTTATAATTAGTCATTGTAATTGAAGCCGAACGTAATTAATTACAAATTGAAGTGTTCAAGTTTAATTCCATTAAAATTACACCATGAAACTAGGGAATTACAAAGGATTACCGACAAAAAGCAAATAGGGATGAATAAAAGAAACGAAGGGCTGACTCCATGCATGTCTGGGTCACACCCAACGCTCAAGTAGGGCGGACGGCACCCCACCTGCTTTTAATCAACCTCTGGGGTCCAGCCCAGCGGCTGTGTGCATGGGCCACCTCTGGAAGGGCCAGCACCAGGCACCAGGTGACACAGGCCTGCTGGCCGCTCAGCATCTACCGGAACCTGAAGACCACTCCTTCCTCCAGGCACTGCTCCCAGCCCCTCCCCCAGCCCCAGTCTCCTCAGCTGACGCCTCTCCCCCAGAAGGCCTGTCCAAATGCCACTCACTGGGCCCATCTCTGCCACGGCCACCATGACCCCAGCAGCCTCCCTGGACACGCCAGGACCCGGGCACCGCCTCCTCCCTCGGCCACCAGCACTCAACCTGGCATCTTTTCTCCTGGCCCAGTCCCTCTCCACCCCTTACTGGACTAGGACGTCCTACCCTCCCAGCTCCATCCCTCACCACCCCTCCCCCTCCCCCTCTGATCAGCCTGTCCTAAGGAGCTTCTGGAAGAATCCTCCTAAACACAATTCTGAGTGCTGAATTGGCCCTCTCGCATTTAAAAGCAGCATCTCTCAGGGCCCTCAGAACACAGAACTGACTCAGCAGGGCTTTGCACAGAGGCTGTCTGGGCCCAGGCCCTGGGCACGCACTTGCACTCTGTAACGTACTTATTCCTTCTGTGTTTACTTTCTGTCTCCCCTGCTAGATCGTAAGTTCCCTGAGGGCAGGGACGTCCTGCTGCTCTGGTCACTAGAAGGCTGTGCTGGAACAGCGCCTGGCTCACAGAGGAGGTCAGTCCCAGGCCCATCTTTCCAGGCCCCTGTCCTGCCCTCTGCACACATCAGACACCCCCAGCCCCGAACCTGATGCCTGCGGATGCCCTGTGTCCTGCAGTTCTGACCAGCGGGGCCGCGGGCTCAGTCCTCTTGGTACCCCAGGGGCTTGAACAGGATCCAGTGTGGACATTGGGCACCACGGAGACCCGCTCAATAAATGAATGAATGAGAGGCCCCAACAGTCTACGAAAAAGAATGAGTCATTCAAAAAACAAACAAAACTGCAAACCCCCTCACTCAAACATGCTGCATTATTTCTGAGACCAGCGCACCTTTGCGCATATTTTCTTACTAAATGTACAACTTCATTACAAAACAAGCCGCATCATCTCCAAAAAACCAGGCCTGCAGGATAATCACGTGAATTCAGAGTAGCCTGAACGCTCAGCTTTCCCATGAGGACTCCTTGAGGAAAGTAAGGCGTGTCAGCCGACCAGGCTTCTCATCAAGGGCTGGACGTCCACCTGAAGACCCCTTACGGAGCCGGCCTCTTACTGAACACACCCCAGCACCGCCTTCACCTGCAACTGGGAACAAAACCCTGTGTGGTTGAGGCTTTTCGGGTGATATGAGTGGATTTGAATCCAGTATCACTACGGTGGCTAAAGCAACTAGATTCCCAGGGGCTGAGGGGGGCGGTTTCGTCTTGGCCAAATATTAGCATCTCACAGCGAATTGCTCCCCAGCACCAGCATCAGGCCAGGTGTGTCAGAGAACAGTCTTGGTTAGAGACCCATGCTCCACAGCCCAGTGCTCAGGGCAGTTCTGCTGGACAGTGCCTGGCCTCCCCTGAGCCAGCTACCTCCCTCCCTCCCTCCCTCCCTCCCTCCCTCCGTCCCGCCCGCCCAGGCCCCACCATCAGGCCTCTCTCCTGCCTTCCATTTCCCCAAAACCCTTCCCACAAATTTGCTCTGTGCACAGATGGGGCGTTGAGGGCAGCAGGTGACACAAGGAGGGTTATGTTCAGCCCAACGCTGGAACTGTACCCCTACTATCAAGATAAAGTTTGCTAACGGGAGTACTCACTGCCTGGGGAAGGACTCTCTCTCAGATAATTCTCTTTGGAGCTCTATTGCTGGGAGCTGACTCTGAAGTCTCAGGGCAGGGGAGGCTCTAGAAAATGTCTCGGATCCGGCGAGGCCTTGGCCAGAAGGTGTCTGTCCACCGGTCACCCAAGTACCTTCATGTGCACCTCAGAAACTCTACTCAATCCCCAGCTGCTCACATTAAGTGACTCACCCACCCCCAAGCTCATCCCGGGCAGCTTGTGGACAGGGGACCCCTTCTGCTCCCCCTGTCGCCTCATCACGACGACCCCGCTTCAAGGGAGAGCTCCTCTCAGGGACAGCAGGGGTGGCAGGGAAAGTGTGGACGGGACAGAGGCAGCCCCAGGCATCCACCTTCTCCTCGCAGCTTCTCACCTTCCAGCCCGGATCGTAGCTCCTCCACTGGACTGTGGTGTGGACGACAGGAAAGAAATCAACAGCCTAAACCAGATCCTGCCCAGGGTCAATACTCAGGAAATGAGAGCTGATACCATATATATATATATATATATATATATATATACACATACACATATATATATATATGGCATAAAAAAAAATTTTTTTAAGCATCTGTCTTGTTACTAGTGGACATAAAACCAGCTACAATAAGAGGAATCCAATGCTTTCCTTCTCTTCTCTGCCTTTTCCTGAAGCAACACTGCAATCCCAGCTCCAGAAATGGGGAAGTTAAGACACAAGGTGGGAGCGGGGGGACCAGATTAATTCTTCAGCCCTCCCCACCGCAAATGATGCCAAACTCTCAAGCACCAACCAAAACGCAAACAAATCCTCCACAGGCTTCAACCCATCTTGGAGACTTCAACAGCAAAACCTCTCCACTGCACTTCACCCCTCCTTTTTCCCAGGGCTCAGCCCCTGAATTCCCGCCACTCCCCCCAAAACCCACAAAGCCCAACAAAGGAGCGTGTCTTCTTCCACTGCCAACTCCCCGTCCCTCTGGACACCAGGCCATGCCCCCTCCCCCCTCATCAGCCACCCAGGCTGGACCCCAGGGATGGCGGCTCCTCTCAGCGCCCCCCCTTGGTGAGGTCCTGGCAGCCCTCACTTCCCCAAATCCATGCAAATGCTGATGCAGCCGGACACTGACGTCACCCCTACAAAAATACCCTAGGTACTTTCTTTGTAAATGAAGAAGCAGAGAAAGCATGCAGGCTATGAAGGCCACTGCTGTGAAACGAGCTGCTCGGGAGCCTTTGCCCAGGCCCACGGGACAGCTTCTGGGGGCCGAGCACGCCTGAGACGCTTCTCCAGCGCTGACCCCCAAGCCTTCGTGTTTCTTGCTACTCGCTGTCTCTTGCATTGGTGGAGTCCTGACCGTTGCAATACCAACTTTCCCCATTCATATGGGGAAGTTTCCTCCCATTCAGGCTGTGAGCAGAGTCAGAGAATAAATCTCTGTCAAAGAATTGTTCTGCCCGATTCTATTTTTAAAAACGTGAATTTTTTGTGTTATGTGCCACAAATACAATTATGTGTATTTTAACCAACGTATATGTCACTTTGCAAAGAAGCAGTTTAATAAATGGGAATAAAAAAAGAAATACATGTTCTATCAGTGTGTATCTATCAGTAGCTTTCAAAACACAGCCATTTTAATATACCCTGCCTACCTTTCACAATCCTAAGAAGAATTCCGTTTGCTTTCTTAAACTAACTGAGTGAGTCCCAAATCAGAAATACACAAGACTGCTCCCTAAAAGACGCCCTCAGTTCTCGTGCAGCAGGACTCGCTGGGTGCCAAGAATTGTGGTGGGTGCCACAGCAGAGGGCAGAGTGAACAGCAGGTGCGTGCCTGGGAAGCTCAGTGGGTGCTATGTGGGGGCCATCAGAAACAGCAAAGGAGACAGCCAGAGCTCAGCGACCACCGGCCACCCCCCAACTGCTCTGCTGGCACACCCTCTCCCACGCTTCCCCAGGTGCAAAGAACTCGGCTCAAGCTTTACCGGCCTCTGGGCGCTTTCCCTGCCCACCCCACCCGGCTCTGGACGCCCATCCTCTGCAGCCCTCCACCGATCCACGCGCATGCTCCGTGACGGCTGCCTCCCAGCCACCCGGCGCACCTCTGCCCATAGCAGGCTGCCCGCTCTTCCAGCGGGGATCCGCGGCTCTCTCACCCTGCATCACAGTGCCTGGCACACAGGGGCTCCCCTGGCGTTGGTGAAAATGAAGAAGAAGTGCATAAACTAGGCTGCAGACTCAGATGTGCAGAGGGAGGAGTTTCCCCAGTGGAGCGGGGATCTGGGATCCTCCTAAGGGGGGGGGGCGGTAAGGGTTAGGCGGGGTGGAGACAGCCGTCAGGAACTCTGCCTCCTAAGGAATGTGGCCGCCATTCTGTGCCAACGTGAGCCACTGTGGGTCTTTAAGGAGAGGAATGACATGATGAAATCAATGATTTGGGAAGATTCATCTGGCAGCCACATACATAATGGATCGCGACCTGTTTCAGACAATTTTCAAACAAGTAAAGGCTACACTCAGCTCTTGTAGTTAGGAAGCTTTGGCTCTCACATACAAGCAGCCTTCAAAACTAACTGCGCGCGCACACGCACACACAAGATTTATTAAAGTATCAGTGTGTCTTAAAATGACAGCCTAATTACATACCAACACAGAGCAACGTAAAACAAACCACTTCTTACTCCTCCTGACGATGACTTTCAACCATAACTGGCAATATCCTTCCTCTTCCAATGCCATATCAATGCTGACAAATTGGGGTGCCAGGGTTGAGGAACCATGGGGGGAAGAGCATGTGTCCCTCCCCCTCCCCCAACCCCCAGGGATGGTCGGCTCCAGGTGACAACTTCCTGCCTACGTCATGCTGCTCTCCAAGGTAAGTGCTCGCCAGGCCCTGGCCACCTCACTGGTCCTCTGCGCTTGCCCCTGAGGTCCCTGGCAGACCACGTCACCTGGACAGGGCGCTTTGGCAGCAGCCTGGGCTTCCCGTCTGGCTCCTGGGTCCCACACATGCCTGTGGAGCAGAAGCATGACTCTGAACCTGACCTGTCTCCGACTTGGCTGAACGGTGTGACAGCACACTGTGTTATGTAAACGAGTTGAGGTACAAGTGAAATGAAGCAATTCCAGTAAACTGAGGTTTCTACACTGGTTTACATGAATCCTCTGATTCTCACAGCTTTCTGTTTCAAAAACGTACAACTTACAACACCTCTTCCTGTGTGAATGGTAAGGGAAGGTGGAATTTTATTTGCAGGTCTACATATTTTAGCTGTAACTTCTGCATGGTGATGACCCAAAATTTTTTCCCCTTTAAAAGGTTTGTGTCCTATGGGCAGCTGGGCACAGTAGAGCAATGTGAAACAAAGAATTCACTGTACACAGAACTGCATGGGTTCAAGTTCTAGGGCAACTATCATGGTGAAAAACAGAAAATAAAGGATGCGTTTCACCATTATCTGCCACACCTTTCAGAATGAAGCAAAAACGGTGACAGGAGCAACAGAATGTTCTTATTTTCAGGGTAAGGAGAAAAAAAATCTTTTCCAAACCTAATCAAAAAATTGAATGTACAATCCCCTCCAGCAAGAATTTTATTTTTAATTTTCATTTACATAGTATCTTTCTTCCAAGAATCTCAAAATAATGGAGCTCCACAAATACTTTTAAAAAAACAACAACAACAACAGTTGTCACACGAAGGAGGGGACAGGCTTGGCAGGGCGGGAGCTCAGAGAGGGACAAGAAGTGGCAAGCAGGGTGGCAGCAGGCACTCGGCTGGCAGCACCCAGGCTGAGCGCGGCTCCGAAGCGGCCCTTCCTTTGCCAGCAGCTCACCGGCCTTGCTTCTATTTGCATCTTCCAGCTCTTCAAGACAAGGATTTACCCTTGGTGTCACTTACTAGCTTTACATCAAATTATTTTGATCTAAACAGCAATTTCTCCTCTAAAAATCCAAGGGAAGGTGGCAATAAACCAAAGACCCCTGCAGGTCCAAAACAACAACTGAACCAAGATGCCTAAAATGAGTTCATATTCTTTTGGGCCTTAAAAATATAAAACTATGTTAGAAAATAAAATGTTAACAGTTTATTAAGGGAAGAGACCTGGTGATTAAGAAAGACCATCTTGCTTTTTGGGGGAAATTGGAAAATTGGAAAGAAGCTTTTGAGCTGGTTGGGTTTTTTGTTTTTTACAGCTGGGTGGACAGGATCTGAACGCCTTACATTTGGCAAAAAGCTGTCAACACCCAAATAAAATTTTAATGACAGTAAGAATGGCATTCTATTTCTCACAATTTCGCAATGTTCACTTAAGAAAGAGCTAATTTGTCAATCTGTTTTTCCCTTAACCAAACTCAAGACACCGCACAACTATGCCTAACTTTTTAAAGAAATGTTAACTGCCTTAACTTATTTGATAAACACAGTCAAAGAGAAAGATGTCTAAGAAAACGGCCGCATGCTGGTATACCCAGGGTAATGCTAAGAGAGCACAAGCTTCAGAGAGAGCTCTGGTAATTTCTCCCGACGTTCACTTCACAAATCACAGTCAAAAGCATCCAGGATTTCAACTGCCAGCTGAGTGAGTCGGCCACAAGCAAGACTGGGTAGGCCCTGCTGTGGCCTCTTGTGTCTTATAAAAGGTGTGGACCACATAGTTGGTGTTCCCAACTTCACAAGTGCCTCAAAGAAGGAAGCAGAATCTAGTCAGTTTCACGTGCACCTCCTACCTATTCTTCCAGTGGCTCTGCAGTGTTGGATAAATTCTTGGAAGGACTGAACACTCCCAACCCCGCTCCTTTCCGGTCACCTGTCCCATGGTGTTCCTGAGGATGGGGTGGGGGGAAACCTCTGCGTAGGGATCCCACCAATCATACATTTGAAGAACTTCCCAGGCTGCCCCTGGCCCAGGGCTCTAATAAACACAAAAATTCTGCTGCCTGCCCGGGGCCTCCTGCATAAGGAAAGGCCTTCAGATTCAAATGAAGAAACTGACATTTATTTTGCACACTAACATCATCGTATCAAAATTTAATTACAGCAAGAATTAGAATTATTTTTATTAGAGAGTTGTTTACTTTTCAAAGGAAAGGTTCTTGATGGGGTTTGCAACAAATCAGACGCCTTTCCGAAGAGCTGTTCGCCTTCAAACTATGTCACATTATATGAACAGGGTAGCGCACAGACTTTTTAAGTCACAGGTACATTATCCCAGGTGCTTAGCCCAGGTGCTTCAAAGCCGCTTCAAGCCATGGTACAAATGAAGGCTATGCCACAGGTACCCCGTCAATCCCAGGTAAGTCCCTGCAGGAACACCTCCTGCCCAGCCAAAGACCGTTCTCCTCTAGCAGCGTTCTCAGAGCAGAGCTGAAAAGCAGGACTGATTACCGCTCAGCAAATCCAAGACTGTGAGAACCGACAGCTCGACACAAATCAGCACCTAAACACCAGCCGAAACTTGGTTCTTAAACATAAAGCAAAACCAAGGCTATTAGCTGGCTTTGAAAAGTAGAATAGGAAAAATGACTGAGATAATTCAGAGGGCCCCACCATGAACATTTTATTGAAATATCCTCCTAACCTGGTTTTTGGTTTGGTTTGGTTGCTATTTAAGGTTACATCTCTAAATGTACTTAGGGAAAGTAATTTCTTTCTGAATTTGAAATGTTTATCAGGGTATAAGAAAAGGTACCCAAATGCTCATGTCAACAAATGCTTATTAAATCAGAATTCACAAATCTCTTTGCTCTATTAGTTATATAATACAGATATTAAATCGCTCGTCTAATTATGCCATTAAAGTTCCCCTTTCACTCCGTGATCCACACATGCACAGTTCTCTTGGGTGTCCAAGCACACACAGGTATCCCGTCCCTAAAACGCCCAGCACAGCTGAACATCCAGGTAAACAGCAGTGGGGCACAGGGAGAGGTCAAAGAGCCCCATTTTAAACAGCTTCAACAAAATGAGTGGCCATAAGTAAGGAGTGTCTCTGTGCTCTGCTATAATAAGATTCAAACACAGGATTCCAAGAATTCCACCTGTTTCCAATTAGATACCAGAACTGCTTGAGTGTTTAAACCACATTCACTTGCTACTTATACAAAACAATTCTTCCGGGTTTTCTGAACATTTTAAGTATGTTAAAATAAGATTAAGGGTCTGGTTTAGACAATCAAAGGCAGGGGAATTTCAGCTGAAACCAAAACTATCTCTCTGCAGCCATAATGCAGAGCTTCAGACAAAACAACAGGATGAAATACACGAATTTCTATCTTTGACAATTACTTGTGAAAATCAGAACTTTCATAGGGAAAGCTACTATATATATATAATGTATGTATAATACATTAAATAGGTTTTTAAGTAATCTCTAAAAATATATGATCCTGTATATTTAATGTTTATAGTAACTTTTAGTCAGCATTTATGTTACAGTCCATCAGATATACCTGTCTTTTAAATATGTGACACTTACATGAAGCCAAACGTGTGACCTGAAAAAGACGGAAGCGCAGGCAGGAATCTGGCTTAGCTCTGCAGGATTTTTCACACGATGAATTTCTCTTTTTAAAAATGTACAACTTTTCCTCTAACAAATCTGTCCTTCCTTCCTTTCACTGAGGATGTTCCTTGTGCTTTTATAAAGGAGCTGAAAGGCACATGGATTTTCTACTTGGAGCCCTGTTTTCTCTCCTAAGACACAGAATGTGAGCACAGCCTCAGGAGCAGTTTAGACTGCCGACTGCTCCAGGTAGACTCGGAGTGGAGGGTCTCCAAGCACAGCCTGGTGCTTCTGCACAGGGACACCCGCCCCCCTCCACACCACCCCCCCCAGCCCCGCATGAACCCTAGTGGGTTCGTCTGAATTGCATACAACAGGGCAGAGAACTTCTTCAACAGCCACTAAAGGTCTTGGGCTCCATCAGCTCACCAGACAGTATTTTTAATTTTAAGGTTAGCTCAGTGGATTAGGAGAGAGTCATTCCTGAGGGGACTAGCAATCTGTCCGTTTCACGTCACTAACTACTGGCAGGAGATGGGTGAAATTGGGGAAGCAGAAGAGGGCCTCTATGGACCCAACTGCCCAGGAGGTACTGCGTAACTCAACCCCTTCACTGACTTACACCTTTAAAAAAAAAAAAAAAAAAGGCAAAACAAAAACCCAAAAAAAACCCTACACATAGTTTTGTATAGAAGAAAAAGAAAAAAGGAAAAAAAAAAAACTTTAATCAACTGATAATGACCCCCTTCCCACACTCAATCTCAAAGACAATGATATTAAGAGAACCAAGAAAACAAAAACAGCAGTTGTGTGGAACCCCTCCATTTGTTTACTCATTATTATATAAAGGGTCCTAGATGAGATACATATTTTAATCAAAATAATATACTTCCTAGAGGGAAGAGTTCTGGAGGGCTGGTAACATACACACTTCCTTAACAGGAGAAAACAAAATAAAAGCAACCAGAAAATGGACTTGCAGCAAAAATGAAATTGTTTTCTTATTTTGAAAAAGAGGAAAACATTTAAAGGTTACTTTTGCAGAGGTTCCTTAAAGGGAAAGGCTAGTCACCACGTAGGAATAACGAACGCCCTAGCCAGGCACTGGCAAAAAGCTACCCTAACATACAGAGTTACATGAGCTCATTTTAGAAAGTGTCCTCTTTCCAAACGTGTATTTAAAAGGCAAATTTATACAATAGTGGTTTTCTTATTAAAAAAAAAAAAATCCTGGTTTTTACAAGTCTGGGATAGGATAAAAACTTGTCCAACTAGTCTTAACAAGGCCAGATCACTGAAATTCCCATACCAACAAGACTTTGGGACTAAAAAGGAAACAAAATAGAGCTCAGTCTTCAGAAACTCTCTTCCTGGGCACTCACTGCACAGCCCAAGGCAGCTTCAAGTCAGACCGAGCAGAGGGCCCAGAGCTCAGCCCCGGCTCCCCGCATTGTGGCCAGGGGCTCCCCGCATTGTGGCCAGGGGCACAATTGCCTCAATTCACCTGGACCCTCCGAGACCCAGCCTCTTTACCACAACCCTCGCTGGGCTCTGCAGGCAACCGGATCTCGGTGTAAGGGGCTCTGGAAAGATGAGAAGAGTCTGAAACTAATGAATTCTCTCTTCTCAAACTGCAGTCCCACTGGCTCACTTACTGTCTGAGAATAGAGGTGACGCTAAACTAGATATCAATTCAAAAGGCCTCTTCAGGGCCCAAAGAACTAGTTTAGCCTTCTCCTGGAACTTGGGCGTTCCACAGGCAACTGAAGGTTTTCAAACAGGCGATGAAGCGGCAATAGGAAATCATCGAAGGCCAAATCCTTATCTATCACCAAAAGCCAATGGCTGCTCAGTAAAAAAAACGATGCTCAGACAAAGAATTTTTAAGGTTCAAGATGAACATCTGAAAGTGCATTCACATGAACTGACAGGGAAACTTTTCAGTAAAGTTACACAGTTAACCATGCTACCCTGAAGAACTAGCTAATCACCAAGGTGGGGGGGGAACGGGGTCAAAGAGTTCATATAATAAGTCCCTAGAAACCAAATCCACCTCCCAGGCAGTTTTGCCAGGATGCTTAAAGAAGAAACCGCAATGGTGTTAAGCTAGAATGTCACATTTAGGAAGACAAGAAAAAAAAAAAATTAAGGTTTGTCTCCTAAAACTCCACAACGGGTTTTACAGTAAGCTCAGGAATTAAATTATGGTAAAAGGGAGCTATTCTTACTAAAACAGGGTAGACCAATTTATCAAAAATGCCATTCAGCTGTGTTCATTACATTCAGGAATCTAATTTACACAATAGACACTTTGGAGTAATCTATTTTAGTCAATAAACACGAACTCCTTTAAGTTTTAATCTTATCGGAAATACATATTTCACATAGTCTTCTTGCTAGTTAAGTGAGAAATCTGAAAAAATTTCATAACGACTGAGTCTGCTTTACCGCTCTTACGTAGGCAAGAGCAGAAAACAAGCACACACAATTAAAGTTGTCATACTCCGTTTATATACATTTTAATCCAATCCGCTTCACTTCATACAAGCCCGCATCTGGAGTTCATTTGCTTTCCTTCTAAAAGTACTGTAGGTCACTATCACCAGTCCTCCGGGTTAGGAAAGTTAGGCCAAGTTTACCTTCAAAAGCACACCTTTGAGTTGGGAGCAACAGCCGTCCCCCGCGGGACGCCGAGGGCCCACACCCCCGCCCCGGAGCGCCAGGCCGCCCAGGGTCTCTAAGACGCAGACACCCCGCCAACCCCACCGCCAGCGCTCGCGGGGTTTCTGGCCCACACGCCGCTCACCTTCAACTTGGCTCCGGCTACGCACAACATCCACTTGGCAGAGTCCCGGGGCCGTCCCGGCGCCGCGAGCGCGGAGCTGGCAGGTCCCGGGCGGACCCCGAGGGCGCGCCGCTCCCCTGGGTGGGGGTTGGCAGGCAGGAACGCGCCCCCTGGGCACGCCTGCGGCTCGGGCGCCGGATGTGGAGCCCCAGCACGATGCCCCCTCGGCGCCCGGGGCTCGGCGCGTGGACCACGGCCCGGTACACCACAGTCCAGCGAGGCCCCGGGGGCTTTGGTTTCGACAACCCGATCGGAGTAGGCATTTCGAAGCGGACTCGCCGCGCGGTCCATTGCCCCCCGCGGGCCCTGCTGGGAGGACAGGGCCTCGGAGGAGAGGATCAGAGAGAAGCGGGGGTGGGGGGTATTTACTGGGGTCCGCGGGAGCCCCTGGGCGCGGGGAAAGGACCGCCCGGACAGGCGCCGGGGAGCAAGCGCCCCCGGCCCGGACAGACCGCGCAACCGGGCGCAGAGCCGGGCCTGCGTTCGGAGAAAGTTGCAGTCCTCCTCCGGCGCCCGTACCCGCGCCCCCGGGACACCCGACACCCGGGCTCCGCGTGCGCGGCGCCGGCCGCCCCCAGCAAGTTTCCCCAAGCGCCCCTACCGGGGTCCCCGGCCGCGGAGGGGCCGGCTCCGCGCCGCTCCTGCAGGCACACAAAAGAGCGGGGCGGCTGCGGGGTCTGCGGGTGGCCCCCGGGCACCCGCCCGGACGTAAACAAACCCCGGGGTCCGCGCTGGGCGCCCCACGCCTGGCGGGGGAGCGGCGGCGCGGTCCCCGCCCGCTGAGAGCCGGGGGCCGCGGCCAGGGGCCGCGGCCGGGGCCGGCCGGGTAGCGCGGACGCCCGCCC